>NC_135212.1:36194376-36216876 GCF_052324685.1 Brachyhypopomus gauderio
ATGGAAGAAAACTTTTTGGGAACGACCCCATACAATAGGAAATCTGATATCTAACGACATAAACTTTTTTATGCGCAACGTTTTTAGAGAGAATATCTACAATTACAAACAGGCCAGATTGTAGATTATGTAGACGCTTAAATATGCTAGTATTTTGTTTTAAACTACAGCTTTATATATAATGTATATATATTATATAATATATATATTATATATAATAACAACAATAGAGTGCATTTGACATTTAATGCTCCACCATGTGGTCGTTTCTACTATGGTGTTTTCCTAAATGTGTTTTTTTTTTTTCCATGTGCATAAGGCCTTTTTTCACGTAGCTAAACACAACTCAATCAGAATAGTTTCCATTACAATAGCAGAAAGGTTGGGGTCTATCGCTGGTTTTCGAGTGCGTTATGAAAGGACCGCGTCATAAAATATATTAATGCTAAAACTTTCTCTATTGATAAGCTCCAGGGCGTGAACAATCTTCGGTCTAGAAAGATAGACGGTCACTGCATGGCCAATCTAACACAAAGGGCGTGAAACGGGGCAGAAAACGTTATTGTTCCTTTTCTTTCCCGTCAATACGAGATTAAAACACCCCAAAAAAGAAGCCGGAGACGAGGGCGGCCATTATTGAGACCTTTTTGGTCATCGTCCTGCTAGGGTTGGATTGAGGAGAGGTTTTGGTTCTTGGTTTGACGTTAAAGAGGAACAGATTCGTAGTTCTGCGCCATCAAAGTGCTTTACAGGTATGAGCGTTCAGAAGAGACACGTCTGCTGTCCGCTGCCATGCTGCTGCTTGGCCGGTGTGTCATATGCAGCCCACACAGCTCGGAAGTTTCATCAAATGCATAAACATTTATTTATCCTGCATGCGAGGAGCAGCTCGCCAAAAGCGCGTTACTATGGGAACGAACCCGGCGGCTGACTCCACGTTTACGACCAATCGTTTGGCAGAAGCCGTAATGAAGAGGGGAGGGGGAGAAAACTTTCTTTTCTCTCCTCGGAGGAGGGAGGAGGGTGTGCGGAGAAATGCCCAGCGAAGCGTGAAGCGTGGAGGGAGCGGGACAAAGACGCGGAGCGGGAGGAGCGAGGAAGAGGAGCGAGGAAGAGTCTCATCACATCAACATGAAAACCCGAAAACGGAGACGGACGTTTTCCTGCGACGGACTTGATCATTAAATCCTAAACGTTTGGATATGAACGCACGAAGGAATTTCACAGTTTGGGACACGACCAAACCGCACGGAAACATCTGAGCGTTTTTTCTACACCGGCTGTTCTGGGAAAGCTGTGGTGGTGTGACCGATACACACACTGGACTACAGGCATCCTCCGCTGGCTCAGCGAACTGGGTTAAACCAACCCCCCCCTCCCCTCTCCCCCCGGAGAAAACCAAAACAACGTTATTTATTTATCATCAGTGGCTGAGCAAACGTTTTACTTGGGGAATAAACAGTGGTCTCCGCGCAGCATGGGGAGTGTGCGTGGATTTGTAGCTCGCGCTGTGTTATGTAGAGCAGAGCTGAGTTCGTGAAGTCCTGCACGCGCATCCGCGGACGTCGCGAGGCCAAGTATGGGAGCGTGGCGCGTGCCCGTGCCGTTCCTCGTCTCGCTGCTGGTGGCCGTGAGCGCGCAGTCCGCGTGCTGGCGGGCCCTGCTGCGGTGTCACGAGGAGCAGGAGTGCGAGCTCGCCTACAGCCAGTACCTGGCCGCGTGCGGGAGCAACCTGCAGGGGGTCCGACGTCACTGCCCGAGTCACTGCGTGGGGGCGCTCGTGCGTCTGAACCGCACGGTGGGCGGGGCCGAGCTGGAGTCCTGCGACTGCGGCCCGGACGCCGAGTGTCGGCGGGCGAAGCAGGCCATCGAGCCGTGCCTGCCGCGAAGACGGCCCGCGGGAGACGGCTGCACGGAGGCCCGGGCGCGGTGCGAGGCGGAGCCAGTGTGCCGGGCGGCTCTGGGCTCCTACCTGGCGCACTGCGGCCAGCTGTTCAACGGCAGGAAGTGCGTGAGCGGCTGCAGGGCCGCCATCGCACAGATGCTGCTGCTCCCCGCCGGTGTGGCGCTGGAGCGGTGCGCGTGCGACGGCGTGGAGCGGCCCTTCTGCCAAGTGGTGAAGGAGAACATGGCGCGGCTGTGCACGGCCGACGGACCCGACGACCGCGACGCTCCCGACGACACGTACGACGACGAGGACTACGACATGAAGGCAGAGCGCGAGCTGGACGCGGACACCGCCTTCCCCTCGTCCGCTACCTTGCGCCTCCGGGGCCACGGCGCCCTCTACTGGGGAGCTCTCGCACTGGCTCTCCTCGGGGGCTGATGGCCGGAGGGAGCCCGGGACAAGGAGACGCTGGAGTAACGGACACAGATTACCGCCGTCTGACCCTCAGGGCGGCGCTGCAGGTTGGGTACTGAGTTCTCACCAAAGTAGGGAGTACAGCTAAGAGCGGAGACTCCTTGATCGGTAAAGCACCAGGATTTGTGAAATAGCTGATGATTTAAGGGCCTTCAATGACATGACTTGTCTCTTTCTTTTGTGTCCGTCTCCCCGCGGTGTTTTATTTTGTGCCACTGCTGCCTAAAGTGTGCTGCCTTGTTTGAGTAAGACGTAAGACAAACAGTGAACAAGTGTTTGCAGGTCACTTGTTGCTCACTCACTCATTGTTCCGGCTGTTACCCCTCAAATATTTGCAGTATCAGCCGGAGAAAAGAGCTTCAGGATGGAGGTGGTAATGAAGATCTCTTCCACAAGCTCCTGAACATCCCCAACACGCCACTCTCTCTCTGTTGGCTACTGATTCCTCCCAGTATTGGAGGAAGTAATCAATTCTCTCTCCCTCTCCCTTTTTTAAACAGCGTCATACTGCCAGTAGTCTGTTTCTTTAAATTTTCAATTTTCTCATTTACATTCAAATCAGGAATCATTAACCATATTGAATACATCAACATTATTAGCATTTTGTAGTTGGAAAAACATTTGAATGTCCTAAGTCCCTTTTTTGAATTGTCACAAATTTTGTATGTACAGAAAGCAATATATTTATGTTCTGAGTCATATGAAGCAATAAAACTGAATTCAGAACATGTGTGAGCTTAGTTGGCTTGAAAACGACCAAGTTGGAAATCAGAAAGTATAATTTAATTATTCTAAAACTTCTAAAGTAGCACTACCTCTGCTCATAAGTCCCCAGTACAAATGTAACTATTGATAAGGCAGTAACACCTTCTGTCTGGACCACCTGTTGGTAACCTTCCAGGGCTGGAGCTGTATATATGTTAAGTAGGTACAGTGCCACCCAGAAAGGCTCTCCTGTGAAAACAGCTTTGGCGGGAGGGCGTAGACAGGAGGCTGCGACAACCCCCCTCCAGGCCCCTCCCCCTTTTCCAGCTTCTGGGAACAAAACCAAAACAAACAAAGGCAGCGTAGCCAGTCAGGCCGGGGGTGTACCAGAGAGCTGGAGCTGATTCTGTGCTGTCTGATTTAACTGGGACAGACCCATATTTCAGTCACCCTACCACACACACACACACACACGGTCTGGAGAAGAGGTTAGATGGCAGATTTTACCCCTTGCATTGTGTCCCATGGATACAATGTTCTATTCATGACTGATGTATACTGTGTGCATGTGTGGTGTTGGTGAGAGGTGCTCAGTTTACGGATTAACCCTCCCCCCACACACACACACACACACACACACACACACAATGCCAGGGCCAGTTTGAACAGAGGATGGGGAGAACATGGTGTTCGAGGCCTCACAGAAAAACCTTTCCCCATTTACAACCGTAGTGCGTTGTGTGAGAATGCGCATGAGAGATAGTGTGTGAATGAGAGTGTTCGTGGGAGTGAACGCAGCCGTTTTGCCTGACGGTTTCTTAAACTGCATTCATGCCAAACACCTCTGCCCGTTCTGCGGAGGCTCATACACAGCAGGACACCTCTCAACCAGCAGTACAGCAGGACACCTCACACAGCAGGACACGTCTCACCCAGCAGTATAGCAGGACACCCCCCCCCCCCCCCCAATTCAAAATATAGTTGATTAGCCCTGCTGTAGAGTGTGGTACTGGGACACTAGTGTGGTGCTAGGACACTGTAGAGCAGGTATCACCAAATGGCGGACCGCAGTCCGGATCCGGACCCGAACGCCGTCCTGTCCGGACCCAATCACATTCCTGATTAACTGGATACGGACCCAAATGCCAAAAAAATTTTAACGGGAGACTATATTTTAAACCGGAGAATTTATTTTCAGACGAGTGTTACGTTCACCACCCATTTGAGTGTTACGTTCGCGCCGCCCCCCCCCCCGCTCAACAACTTTCGTTCGCCACCGCGGATCCGGACCTAAGGTCTGAGCTATCTGCCAAAAATGGACCGCGGAAAGATTTAATTGATTACCCCTGCTGTAGAGTGTGGTACTGGGACACTAGTGTAGTGCTAGGACACTGTAGTGTGGTACTGGGACACTAGTGTGCAGAGGTGTCAAAAGTATTCACATTCATTACTCAAGTAGAAGTATAAATACTAGGGTTTAAAAGTACTTCTGTAGAAGTGGAAGTATCAACTCAAGCTTTTTACTCAAGTAAAAGTGTTAAAGTACTGCTTTCAAAACTACTTAAAGTATAAACGTAATGTAAGGAAAAAAAGCCATTAAGGACAAAAGCTTAGGTCGCACCCCAGGGGTCTATAGTGCACTAGCCCATAGAGGTGTTTTTTTACATCTACACCTGATCTGCAATTTGACAGCACAGATTCCGTGACTGTTTAACATTGACATATGAACGCGACACGCAAAAAGTTATGTCCACTCAATAACTGCCTTTCACCATTTCGTATTGTAGCAGCGAAACACCACGATGGAAGGCAGTTAATACTATAAACCCTTTATTAACTCGCACTTCAGACAGAACCACAGCGCGTTGCCGCAGTATCACCAGTTCATACAAGTGACATCAAGGAAGTATGAAACACTTAGTAATGACGCTTGTTTGTTAAACAATATTCTTTAGTTATCTGATAGTATGTTTAAGCACGAAACAATAATGTGTGCTATATTGTTGGAATATTCGTGGCGAATTAAAAAAGGTAGCGCGAGCTAACCAGTTAACGGACGCTCAACGGTTTTACGAGCTATAGCGGATGACGTCGCTCTTCCACAGAGTACTCCTGTTCACCGTTTATAAAAGTAAGTAGCTTTACTAACTGGCTAACATTTGCTGTCAGTGGCCAACTTTCCCGAAGAACCAGTTTAGAAGCAGTTCCAGGGTTGCCAACTTTTGACGTTTGCTTGGAGTGAGATTTTAACCTGGAGCCGGTGGCGAGTGTATTTTGTTGAGCGGGGGGGGGGGGGTGGCGAACGTAAAATGGACACAGATTCAGTGTTATCCACCTTTTTCCTGGAATCCCAATGGGGGTTGCCATGACGTCTCACTACTTCCGTTCCCCGGTTTCTTAGTTCCGGTCTCGCTAGCGTTTCAGCATCGCTAACCAAAACATTGCTAGTGAGACGAATAAAACTGGCTTTGATACCGATTACGTGCTTCAAGTATGAGCTCAGGCTCGACATGTTCCCTTGTCGGGTGCCATAACAACTCAAAAAATTGAAGTTGTTGTTGGAAAGTATATGCTTTGAACACCAGCAGCTTCGTAAACACTGTCCGCGTCCGGCTCCTTTTGTAGTAACTTGGATATTTTTTTCAACATTACTTAATCACATTTAAAATAATTTTATTAGATGCAGCACAATATAACAAAAAAGATGCCTTAATTGTCAAATTTGATCAAGCCAGTCCAAAGATATTCAAATTTAAATCGTCTGTATTTTTTAATGCAATTAACCTACATCTTGTGATCAAGAAATGTGCGCTAGTTTTACCATGTGGCTAGTGCCCGCCGTGATCATGGTTCATCGGACCAACACGTTGTCTTGGGACCCTTAAAAACTACCTTAAACTGTACAGACTGGGATGAAACGTCAGGAAACAATAAACAAGAATATAATGTAACGGTCCACGTATCTATTAATATCTTTTGAACAGTCCCACAATGTTTTTGAATGGTCCAAATGCGAAGTTAAAATTCAAGCAGGCTCAAAAAGAAACAGGAGCACGAAATGCGAGTTCTTCTAACGGGATGAGAGAAAGTGGACATTCAATTATGTCATATTACCAAAACTCTGGGAAGAACCTCCTACAAACCGATTAAAACAGCGATTTATTTACAGCGCGCTTGCGATCACTGACCTCGCTTATGCCCGGTTCACACTACACGATCTTAGGCTGGTTTTTCAGTCGCTGACTGTTTTTTGTAGATCGCCGACAGAAACTGTGGTCGGAGGCAAATCGGCGATCACTCGTCGCTCGCTCAGTCCTGTAGTGTGAACTGCTGAAAGACGCTCGCCGAGCCATCGCCGACTCATCGCAGACGACCGGCAGATATCTAGCATGTTTAATATCTAGCCCGGTCGGCGACTGAGAGTCTTTGTGAGCCCGCGTCGCCGATCAGTCATGTAGTGTGAAAGCCACAACAACTGAAAGACTTGCGATTACAGCACAACCAGTCATGTAGTGCGAACGGCACAAAAACCTGACGACTGAAAAGTCGTGTGGTGTGAACCTGGCATTAGACAGCGCGACCGGAGAAAAATGTCCGCGGCTCAATCATGATCATGCGGGGATATCCAAGTAACTACGTTTTGCTTTGCATTCCATACCGAAGGGAAGGAGCCTAGCGTGGCTTGCAGTTTTAAAACTGAAATACCATCCGAAGAGGATATATGTTTGCTCGTTTCACTTTGTTGAAAAGAAGCCTACAGAGCTGCATCCTGACCCGGAGCTGTATTTGGGTTACGATAGACCACCCCAAAAGAAGAGACGAATAGTTCGCATGAGCCAAACGGATCTACAAATAGTTATAGTAAAAGTAAAACTACAAACAAACGAGATATTATACATATAATTTATTGTTTTTCAATGTTTCACAACATACGTTCTGCAATGCACGAGTAACCCACTGTCTCCACTACTCCACTCTCCCTCAGCATTACCCACGCCTGATGTTTACCTCAGCTCACGGTCTCACTTGGCTCTACCTCAGCTTTAAAAAAATGAAATCACCATGTTTTTTATACAATACATTTCCTATTTTGTTGCTATAAAGGTAGTTGTATGCCTCTGTGCTTTTATAATTCCGTAGCTCTTCGCCATCTACGCCTTCGGGAAAGACGAAGTAATTGACTATATCAATATCGCTAACTTCAGGCCACAGCTTCATGTTATCAACCCACTCTGAGAGCGTTGAGGGGTGGGGCACTGGTAAAACACAGTCACCACAACTTTTTTTAACGCTCGTACTGTGCAGCCACCTAGTATTATTGGCCGTGTATTTTTAATAAAGCAGCAACGAACGTCCACTTTCTGACTCGCTCATAATGTAAACACTACAACCGGAAACCAACAACCGGATTCAGCTACGAATCATGGGAAAGGTTAAAGTTCAGGAAAATCGTGGATATCGCCGATGGATGTGAGATATCGGAAGTGTGGCGTGAGAGCGTGTGAAAACGGTCAAATGCGTGTGTCTCACGCTCAATGCGTGAGAGTTGGCAACCCTGCAGTTCTTTTATGTTATATTAAAATGTTAATGTTGAAAAATGGGCACATATGCCCATTGAAAATGAATGTACTTGAGTACAAGGGTTGGTTGGTCATCCTGGCTACCAACCTCCTCGTTGGTGTTTAGTTGGGACACTTCACTCAAACTCTCTGCCACGGACATCTTTATACTAAGCTACGTACGTCTGCTACGTCCTCGCTGGAGTGTGATGTGACGTGTGCAGGTGTGATGGATCACGTACAAACCAATAGGGTGTCGGAATATATTCACGCTATTTTCCATGACAACGCTGGGCAGGGCCACCTTGGTTGACTTTGTGTTAGAACTTCCGGTGCTACGGATACGCTGATACCGATTACAAGCAAAACGACAACAAACACAAAATGACTAGCATAATATGTTCAGTTAGAGCAGAGGTGGCCAACCCGTCAGAGACCAAGAGCCACAAGAGACCAAGAGGGGGGTGGCGAGTGTAAATTATTAGCGGGGGGGATGTAAAATGGACACAAATTAAGTATTAAGTAAAAAAAAAAAACAAGCACAAAGTTCGATATAAACACATGGCGTGATATGCTTCAGGACTTTGTCATGTTTGGAGCACACTACGAGCTCTGTTATGTACGCAACTGTTGTTTTCTAGGTAAAAAGTGGATAAACTCTTATCAACACTCGTTGCGGTATGGTTTATTCCAAACGTGTGACAGAAGAACCGCGTCTCACCAACGAGACTCAAAGCACAATCACAATATCACAGACACTTCATGCCGCTAGTCTCCCGTTTTTCACTACGCCGGTTTTAAAAGTATTAGCGGCTCGCTAGGCTTGTAAACAAACCGCGCAGCACGAAGATGTAGCTGTGTGTCGCCCTCAGAGCTGATGAGGTAACCGGGCCACGACACACACCGTTAGTGCAGGTGAGAGTGGACCGGCTGGGGAGACCCATGAAACCAGGCAAAGGGCCGCAGGTTGGCCACTCCTGAGTTAGAGGGTGTCACAATAATTGGAAGAAGAGGAAAACTTGGCTTGACCAACAGTGTTACGAACACAGCTCGAAAAGATCTTAGTGTTGTGCGGCACCTTATAACTTATATCCACCGCCTTCCAAAGAAGAGGACCTGCGTCTAAGGCTGAAGGCGCTACATTTAAAACATCCACCCAAACGTCCATATGTCTGCTCTTATCATTTTGTGGAGGGGAAACCAACACCAGATCATTCTTATCCCGAGAAATGGCTCGGTTATGAAGCTCCGATGAAGCAAACGCGTTGGGTGCTTGTGAGGCTATCAGATAAGTAACTATTTTATAATCAGTGGCCACATCTTTTCCTTGCATTCATTTTGTAATTTTAAGTAATTAAGTAAAGAAGTAAATAGACAAGAATGCCTATTTTATGAAAAAAATCATTAAAATGTAGTAGTGTACACTAATGCAAAAATAGCTGACCGGAAGTTCTAACACAAAGGCGGAAGAAACACACACTTGAAAGTGGGCGTGGCGAAATACGGTGAATACTTCTCATCCAACCACAATCAAATTCACTCTATCCGGATGGCGTGATTAGGATTGGGTTTTTTTTAAACGATGACATGCCGGATTGAAAACAAGTCGAAATGAAATGGCAGTAACGAGGCTATTTTTTAAATGTAAGGAGTAGAAAGTACAGATAATGGTGTAAAAATGTAAGGAGTAGAAGTAAAAAGTCAGCTGAAAAATAATTACTCCAGTAAAGTATAAATAACCAAAATTTCTACTTAAGTAAGGTAACGAAGTATTTGTACTTCGTTACTTGACACCTCTGCTAGTGTGGTGCTAGGACACTGTAGAGTGGTACTGGGACATTAGTAGGGGTGGGCGATATGGGAAAAAAAATATCACGATTTTTTTCATAAAATCACGATTTCGATTTTTTATCACGATCTTCCATTAAAAAAAAAAACAAAAAAAATGGGGCTACAAAGCTTTCTTTTTAAGCAGATTTAAATGAATGATATTGCAATTTTCCATGTGCAAACATTGTAAACAAAAAATGTAAACAACACACGTGACACTGTGTCACGTAGGGCTACGCCCCCTCTCCTAGCTGTCACTCTGGTTTCCCTGTTCCTCGTGTCTGTTCCTCGTGACTGTGGGGCAGTCATGGCCTGGCGGTTAGGGAACTGGTCTTGTGACCGGAGGGTCGTGGGTTCAATTCCCAGACAGGCCATGACTGAGGTGCCCTTGAGCAAGGCACCTAACCCCAGCTGCTCCCCGGGCGCCATGGCTAGGGCTGCCCACCGCTCTGGGCACGTGTGATCCACAGCCCCCTAGTAACCACTAGTGTGTGTGTATGTTCTGACTGCACAGATGGGTTAAAAAGCGGAGGACAAATTTCGATTGGGGTGTAAAAATCACAATTGACAAAATATGGCACATTTCATTTCATTTTGTTCCCTGCTCCTTGAGCCCGCCTTGTTGTGTGTTTCTATGGTTTCCCCACGTCTGCCACGCCCATGTCGTTATTGTCTTCACCTGTTTCCATAGTTGCCAGGTTTGCGGTTTTCACAGCAAATTGGGCTTATTGTCAACTACTTTGGGCTGATGAAGGGCGGGTTTTACACTGACTTTGTGCGGGATATTTTTGTAGGACCTGGCAACCCTGCCTGTTTCTAGTCTAGTTCAATATATTTATAGTCCCCGTGTCTCATATGTCGGTATCGGTTATTTTGTGCTACTTACCTGTTTATTCTCTTGCCTCGTTCGTGCTCTAGTGGATTTAACTGTTTCTGTTTTGTCTTCTCTTTCTCTTTCGTCGTAAGTGCCGTTCAGCCTAGTCTTTGTTTCCCCTGCCTTGTTTTGTTCTTTGTGCCACCATGCCCGTTTATATTTCATGTTCGGACTGCCTACCTGTTATGACCCCTGCCCAGTATTACGACTCTGTCCATTCAATAAATCTCGCTCTCCTCAGCGTTTGTGTCCGCCTCCCTGCTCTGCGTCACGCAGTTCCTTACACTGTTAAAGTGCACTATTGAACTAAATATTTCCCAGCACTTTAAACTTAAAGTTGAATATTTATACATATAGCCGAAATGATTCGATATAATTCGCTTTTTTATCACATTATTTAATGGTGGTTTATTTTCAAAACGCCCAATCTTCACGTCTTCACGTTCTCTCATGTTTCGTGCGGGAATTACAAGAGGCTCGTATTTGTTAACGTAAAGAGAACTGTTCAATCAGACTGATATTTGGTGTGAAACGAAGTAGTTACAATTTCAACCATTTTCAAGTACTTTAGCTTAAATTCCAGCACTTTTCAAACCTGAAACACAA
This sequence comes from Brachyhypopomus gauderio, assembly GCF_052324685.1. Taxonomy (NCBI): domain Eukaryota; kingdom Metazoa; phylum Chordata; class Actinopteri; order Gymnotiformes; family Hypopomidae; genus Brachyhypopomus; species Brachyhypopomus gauderio. The sequence goes on from NC_135212.1 coordinate 36,205,313, forward strand.
AGCAACTTTAAACTTCGTCAAGTAAATGTTCCTTCCCCTGTTTTGAGGGATGTTTCTTTATACTACCACATATCGTTCGCGCGAGGTGTGGCGGAGTCGCGCGCTATGGTCACTTGTGAGACGGCTGCCCCCGCTGCCCGCATTGTTTCACTTTCGGCATATTACTTGGGATGTCTACGTCTCAAGTGATTGAATAAATGTGTTGTACTGGCATTGGACGTTTTCACGTGTTCTTTGCACACTTTACATATCGCTGTAGTTTGGTCTTGGTTAATGGAAGAAAATCCGAATCAATTCCAGATTACAGAGGTGGATTTCCTCTTCTTTACCAGCTCCTCGGTTTGGCTTTCAGCCGTCGTTGTCCACGCAGTTTTTAGCTTTTACAAACACAACATGGAGGCGTGGAAGACGCACAGTTCGCTGTGATTGGTCAGTCATACGCCCTACGTCTGACGCATCGGTGGGAACCATCATAAAAAAGTCATTGCACTGATTGGCAAAGGCGATCTATACGATTTCTCTAATTTGGTAGATCGCCTGCGATTCTCCACTCGCCATTCACGATTTTATATCGTCATATCGTGCACCCCTAGACACTAGTGTGGTACACTAGTGTAGTGCTAGGACACTAGTGTGGTACTGGGACACTAGTGTGGTGCTAGGACACTGTAGAGTGTGGTACTGGGACACTGTAGAGTGTGGTGCTAGGACACTGTAGAGTGTGGTACTGGGACACTAGTGTGGTACTGGGACACTAGTGTGGTGCTAGGACACTATAGAGTGTGGTACTGGGACACTAGTGTAGTGCTAGGACACTAGATTGTGGTACTGGGACACTAGTGTGGTACTGGGACACGAGTGTGTGGTGCTTGCACACACGCACAGCACAACCAGCTGCAGAAAGATTTGATTCCTTTATTTCCTATGTAGACTTTGTAACATCAAATAAATAAGAACAAAATATACATTTTATAAAAAAGCTTAACAACAGAAAATCTTTTTTCTATGCAGTATTCTGGTGTCTAGACTGCAAAGGTAAACCTAGCTCTCTAGTACCCAAGTCTGCATGGCGTGAGCTGTCGATGTACCATCATAATGAGGCACCCTGTCATTGCTCTGCATTTCTGTACTGGTCTCTGTACATGAGGAAAAAGCAAGAGTTGTACAGCACTGCAGTACCAGAACTGGGAACTGGTGACACACGAGGCAAACAAAAATGACAGTCCCTACGCTTGATGTAGGCGTGGCCTGAAAGTAAACATGAGGTCAGACCAGAGGGGAAGCCACACAGCCCAAGACCCCAGCCCCATTACTGCCACATGGCCTGAGACCCCGCCCTTCATTACCACCACATGGCCCGAGACCCCGCCCTTCATTACCACCACATGGCCTGAGACCCCGCCCTTCATTACCACCACATGGCCTGGGACCCCGCCTCCCATTTCTGCCACACGGCCAGATACCCTACCACCACCACACATTCTGCAGGCAAACCCACAGGTGAGTGGTGTGTATGTATTTATGTGTGTGTATGTGTGTGTGCACAGCTAAAGCGGAGAGAACGTGGGACTGCTAAATCCACACTGTGGGCAGACTGCTCCTACTATTGCAAGACGAGGATGCACTGTGTAGTGTCCGACTCCTGTGGTTGTGAATGCTGTCATGTGGGGACCAATCAGATTCCAGATTGTTGTTTGTTTTTTTTTTCTTTCAAAGCCAAAGCGCAGGTGTCGCCCTCCAGTCTGGTCACATGACCTTGCAGTATGAGTCCGAGGGTTGCAGTGATGAGAGGCAGACGTGGTTACTGTAGACAACATGCTGCATGACAGGAAGAGAACAGCAGAGTTATAGGTCCTGGTGTTCTGTGCAGTGTTTCCGTGATGTTTGCCTCAGCGCAGAGACTCGAGGCAAAATATTCTCAGCCCCACCAGCAGAAAAGCCTGGACACCAGGCACATTTATGTCTCCTGTTGTCTCACAGACATACCAGGCATGTTTACATCTCCTGTTGTTTCACAGACACCTTTATGTCTTCTGTTGTCTCACAGACACACCAGGCACATTGGTCTCCTGATGTCTGGCAGATATACCAGGCACGTTTACATGTCCTGTTGTCTCACAGATACACCAGGCACATGTACATCTCCTGTTGTCTCAGACACACCAGGCACATTTGTCTCCTGATGTCTGGCAGATACACCAGGCACATTTACGTCTCCTGTTGTCTCATAGACACACCAGGAACATTTACACCTCCTGTTGTCTCAGATACACCAGGCACGTTTACGTCTCCTGCTGTCTCACAGACACACCTGGCATGTTTACATCTCCTGTTGTTTCGCAGACACACCAGGCACATTTACATCTCCTAATGTCTCGCAGACACACCAGGCCTCCATAGGTCTGAAGACCTCCATACCACTCCCTCCCTCCCTCCCTCCATCACACACACTGATGTCATGTCATTCCAAAGTTTTCTTCTCTCAAAAAATATGGTGTCCCACACTTACATGTCCTCACAGATTCAGAGACAGGGTCTTTGTCCAAGGAGACATCTCTCTGGGCTTCCCGCATCTACACACACACACACACACACCCCCCAGTGGTTTAGATAAGGAGACATAACTTCCATAACAGGTTGCATAAGAAAACTAGAAAAAAAGAAAGATTAAGATTAGCTTTAAAAATTAAGATTAGCATTAAAGATTAAAGACAACCAGAGGCATCATATGGACCGGCGGACGCTGTCCCAATGTGGAAAACAGTGATTTTACCTTAATCTGTTCCTTTAGATATTCAGCTCTACTCATCAAACTCTTAATCTGGAAAAGCAAATTAAGACATGGCTGATGAAACAATAGTTAATAATAATAAATCATGTTTATGTTGTATCTGGAGGCATACTCATGTGAGTGTGTCATGAATCTGAGACAACCCAAAACAGATTTCCTGCAGTTATATAGCACCTGGAAAAATCAAATCAAACCCTGACCTCTGACCTTAATAAAGCCTCAGGCCTAAACCACTCGTCTCTCCCATGTCGACCCCCAGGGTTTTATACGCTGATTCTGATTAACACGCCCAGTTTCATTAATGGGAAACATAATAAATATGGAGGTTTGCTGTGAGCTACAGACATAACAGCGGAGGACATTTGAAGGTCTCGAGGGACATAACCAGTGACTCAAAAACAGACGTTACAGGATAATATGGACACGCAGGAACTCTTCATAAAGAAAGATGACATCTGAAAGATTACATCTTTCACATAACATTAAGTCACATATTCTTGATGTTACACAGTCTCGAGCATTTACATTTATATTTACTTTCATTTATATCTATTGGCTGTGAGCACCATGTTAACCTTCATATTTTTTCAGATGTGTGTTCCTGCATATATCCCATCAGCGTGAAGCTCACTGGCCACTTGGACTGCAGTTTGGACTACAGAAAAACTCGCTTCTCAGTGGCTGACCAAAGACAGCTGTGTAAGTGGCTATGGAGAAGAGTGTCTGATAGACAACCACGTCGTGGTTGTAGCACTAAGAGGAAAACCAAAGCTGGAAAGAACAATAATCACATGTGGTTCACACTCACAAACCAGGTCATGACAGCAGTGAACACACACACACACACACACACACATAGCTTATGGTTAACTCAGCCACATGTGAATTTATTTCAGGGCTCATAAAACTTCAAATGAGAATACTGTTAAAAGCACACTTTCATCTCCAACCCCCCCCCCCCCCCTTCTCTTTCTGTCTTTCTCTCTTTCTCTCTACTTAAAACACTTCTGGATAGAACAGAATAATGTGTCTTGACTCAGGCACAAATCAACCAAAGAGAGTTTGAAGCTTGGAAGGATTCAGCCTCTTAACCTTAACAGTAGAGTTCACGTCAACTGTGATATTACAAAAACACTAAAACCCCAAATGTTCTGGTATTGAGGCCAAATGGGCTTGCGGTTCTTGTCACCACATAGGGGACAAGAGTTCAGCACAGCTCAGGGTGCACGGGAGTGTTCAGAAGTGTGCAGGAGTGTACAGCTATGCATCAGAGGTGTGCAGCACAGCAGACTGGCACTAAACACTGCTCATACATGAGCACTCGCACGTGAGACCAATAGCACACACACCTCCTCACTCACCTCACTGTGGAGCAGCTCTCTCCTGCGGCCTTGTGACTCTGCTGCACGCAGGAGAAACAGGACAGGGAGAGAGAGGAGGAGAGAGGAGATAAAGAGAGAGGAGAGAGAGAAATGAGAATCAGTTCTACTGGCCAAGTAAGACACATATGCAACACAACACATACACAACGCACCATGTAAACACAAACCCAAAGTGTGGTACTAAAGACACACATGCACAAAACATCACAAAAAACTCAGCCTACATTGTTGTTCAGAGTGACCATAGTCGTGCACATTTTGACACTGATATTTCCTTTCATGAGTAGCTCTAGTTCCAGTTACACACAAGTTTTTATGAGGACAGAATCTTTTTCTGGGTTACAAAGGTAATGGTTAAAAAAGGCATTACAAATCTGGAGAGAACTTGTCAAAGATGTTTAAAAGAAAGGTTTGACCTCCTTCATTCTGAACCAATCAGAATGCACTGTGACCAGAAGGTGTGATGTCCTTCATTTTGAGCCAATCAGAATGCCATGTGAACTGCAGGGGTGACCTTCATTCTGATCCAATTAGAACATGCCATGAACTGCGGGTGTGACCTCCTTCATTATGAACCAATCAGGATGCCCCGTCTACTGCAGCTGTTGTGGAAGTGACTGTTTACTGCTGTGTAAGGACCAGTGGTGGAGCCAAAGGGGGGGCAGGGGTGGCAATTGCCACCCCCAACAGAACCCTTGCCACCCCACTGGAAATGGTAATTTTAAGAAAAAATATTTGTTTTCTTTCGTTCATCATTTGTATATGGACCCTTCTGATAAAGTCTTGGTCCCCCTTTGGCCACCCCTTGAAAAAAAGTCTAGCTCCACCACTGGTGAGCAGTGATGGCATAGTTACCTTGAAAAAGTAATCTGATTACTGATTACTCCTTTTAAAAGTAACTACGTTAGATTACAAGTTACTTTAGTAGTTACATTCAGCAGCAAAATTAATTTTTCCAATACTCACTTTATTGGAAGTGCATTTTTAACAGTAACAATGTATTGAAGCAGGTTCGGTAACCGAGGCAGAAACTGCTTAATCCAAAAATCTCGAGGAGGGAAACTTTATTGATAACGCAACCCTGGCGCGCGCAGGCTCCGCCCCCAGTGTCACTTAAAGGGCTAAGACACCTTGAGTGGCCAAGTGCCTGTCCGTTAGGGAATTCGCCATGAGGAGTAGTAGTCGCTACAGTATCTCCTGACATTACGTTTGTGTAGCAGCACGGTATTATTTGTAAATTTATTTGTAAACGTAATACAAGCGAACTGTTCAGTCAGACAGCTACTTGTTGTGAAACTAAATACCATTACAATTTCAAGCATTTTAAAGTAGGCTACGTTAGTCAAAATTCCAGCACTTTTCAAACCTGGAACACAAAGCAACATTAAAATCGTCAGGTAAATGTTCCTTCCCCTGTTTTTGAGGCGTGTTTCTTTATACTACCACATATCGTTATGGGAGGACACTGCAAAAAATGACTTGTAAAATGTGCTCGCGCTCTCACAGGGTCGCGCGCAGCGTGCAGAGTCGAGTGCTACGGTCAGACGCAAAAGTAAAACTGATCGTTGATCAAATTACTGATCGTTGCAGAAGAAAGCAAAAATATATATTTTACTAGGGAAAATAAAAGTAGTAATGCACAGTTACGTGGATAAGTAACTTTAATCTGATTACTGGACTGGAAATAGTAGCGCGTTATATTACTCATTACCGAAAAAAGTGGTAAGATTAGAGTAATGCGTTACTAAGTAACTGCTGGTGAGGACTACAGATGACCGGGTGGAGGCCCGGTGCTCCGTCACTGCTACATGCTCTTTGCTGTTCACATTTGGCCATTCTTCATGACCTCGTTTAATCTGTTTGAACTGCACAAGAGACGACAGTCATTATGTCACAGAGCCATATTTGACAATATTGAGAAAAACTTCTGTATGTTTGGCACCGTTCATACAAAAAAATGTTAATAGCACTAGATGTAAAAGAAAATCCTGTTTAATTTCCAGGCCTTTCCTGTTCTGTTGTCATAACTAGAAATTGTGTTGGTCACATGACCCACAGTGCAAACATAATTGCCTTCCAGCTGCTACTGTGGTTAGCGATGGTACGGAAGGTTCTAGGAAGTTCCCATCTTAACGTGGCAGTGCTAGCTAACTCCTGCTGACACCCATTTACTATGAGCAGTGTTCCTCCACTATGCGCAGTGTTCCTGAGTGAGGTTCTGCTTTGCTCATGCTGTAACGATGTGGGGGTGGGCGCCCCTGTGGGTGCCCCTCCCCCAGGCTTCTCCATCCCTGGGGTCGCTGGCCTGAGTGTAGCCCACTTCAGGAGATAACAGCTCTCAAATACTTAATAGCAGCGGGAGAGGAGGAGAGTGTCTGAATGGGATCCAGATGGCGTAGGAAGTGAACCACACACACATTTAGCAGACGGCATTTAGCAGACGCTCTTATCCAGAGCAACTTACAAAGTGTTTTGCATCCGATCACATAATTTATCCTAGGAAATAGTACGGATAGGCCAGAATTCAATATACCATTGAGTCAGACTACTACTAAACTACAGGAGTCAATGTCATTACCTAGTGTTTTGCAAGTTAAACGTTTGCCAAGAAGCACAAATAACCATAGACAGACATACAATTTAAAGAACAATGGCAAGTGGTATCGGCTGAGTTAGTGCTCTGGTAAGAACTCAACAAACAGGTGGGTCTTCAGTCTACGCTTGAAGATAGCAATAGACTCTGCAGTCTTAGCAGCTAATGGAAGATCGTTCCACCATCTTGGAGCCAGGACGGAGAATAATCTGGAGCTTTGTCTTCCATGAGACTTTAAGCATGGAGTTTCGAGTCGAGCCAAGCTTGAGGTTCTGAGTGTTCGCTGTACGGATCGGCTTTTGACCATGGACATCATGTAGGGAGGGGCCAGTCCATTTTTAGCTTTGTAAGCAAGCATCAAGTTTTTATATCTGATGCGTGCCGCTACTGGAAGCCAGTGAAGAGAGCGTAGCAGAGGAGTCACATGTGAGAACTTGGGGAGATTAAAGACCAGTCGTGCTGTAGCATTCTGAATTAGTTGTAGAGGTCTGAAGACCCGTAGAGGAAGACCTGCAAGTAGGGACTTGCAGTAGTCCAGTCCAAAATCCTCTGCCCACCCCACCACTTAAGCACATCTGGCTTCCCTCTCTTTAACTCTCTCCTCACCTCTTTCTACATCTCCCTCTTGAACTCTATCCCTCTCCCCATCTCTTTCTCTCTCCTATGTCTTACTCCTTTGGCCTTGAAAAGCTCTTTTTGGTTTTGGACTCTCTCCTCTACCTGCTAGCCTCTCACTCTTTCCTTTCTTTTTCCACCTTCATTATTTCCTTCCCCTTTCTTCTCACTTCTCCTGCAGGCATGACAACATGAACCTGGCCTCAGACACTATAGCTGTGCCTCCCAGTATGCCTCTTCCAACCCTAACCCTAACTCTAACCACCAACTCTAAACATAATACCTATCCCTAACCCCAAAATCTATCCCCAACCCTACACCTAACCCCAACTACTAACTCCAACCCTAACCCTACACCTAACCCCAACTACTAACTCCAACCCTAACCCTACACCTAACCCCAACTACTAACTCCAACCCTAACCCTACACCTAACCACTAACTCTAACCCTAACCCTACACCTAACCCACACCACTAACTCCAACCCTAACCCTACACCTAACCCCAACTACTAACTCCAACCCTAACCTTACACCTAACCCCAACTACTAACTCCAACCCTAACCTTACACCTAACCCCAACTACTAACTCCAACCCCAACCCCTGCTCCCTGTCCAGTCCAGTCTGAGAGAGTCTAGACCCCCCATACTCAAATAGTGGCCCGCGTGCTATCTATTTCTGGCCCGCGAGCTGTTTTGAAGTTGTTTTTTTTTTTTAAAGGAATCTTTTTTTCCAATCGCGCTATCCGCTCTTATTTTGAACCGCGCACACCCCCCCAACCCCCCCCCCCCGTAGCCGGCCTCTTCAGTGATTGAAAAAATAAAATGTGGCCTGTCATCATTTCTATTTGAGTACCCCTGGTCTAGACCCTCAAACCGTTCTAGTTAGATGCTTCTTTGCAGGCTGATAGGTGTAAAGAAAGAAGCTCTTCTTACCAGCCAAGGCCAACAGCATCTCTCCGAGACTCTGCTGATACAAATCCAGCGTGTCGTAGTCTTCCATTCCGCCCGCTTCCTGTGGGAAATCAGCTATCAGAACTTCAGTGTACATAAGAGTCAATGAAGGGTAGCAACAAGGAGTTTGGACAAACCGATATTACTATTCACACCCCGTTACCTTGGCCACAGCGGCTGCGGCTAAATCCAGAGCGGTGAGTAAACGAGGCTGGTCCCTGCACATTTCTACGAGGGAGAAACGTATAAGAACAGAGTCAGACGGACTGGAGACCTCTAGAATGTGCAGTGGCCTTCAACAGTGTTGGAAGCACCAAGACTCAGAAAGGGCACAAAATGTCAAGTGTGCAGTCATTACATATTCAGCTACAGTTCCACCACTGTGGTGGAAAACCTCTCTCTACTGAAACACCACATGTTGACTTGGATTCGGTTTTAAACGGACTCACTGATCCAGCATCCTCCAGCAAGCTACTCAGAGCTTTGGGTTTGCTGGACGCTGGGTCTCAGTGTTAGTGATGTTACAGCCCATGAGAGATGGCATGCTAGGTCTTGAGAGATGCTGTATACCCCTTAATATGTCCCTGGATGACTTGGCGTTCTCAAAGCTGATTCTGTTGTCTGAAGCCACCAGAGCTTTCAGTTCTTCAGCTCGAGACACATACTGGTTGACCTGGAAGAGGTTTCAAATATTGCATTAGTGATTAGCTGACCTGTACACTCCACATTCCCAACCTCCATTAACCAGAACAATAAATGTTATTATATTTCAAATAGGAACCCAGTTAACTTTCTTTTTTCCCCCCAGAAGTCTTAACTGACCAAGCCAGTGATGGTACTTTTCCACTAACATGGTGCCAGTGCCAAAATTTCTAAACCACTCCATGCTTTTCCACTGAAAAGAAAAAAAGTTCTCAGCTGCAAAATCAATGGTGATCAGGCTCCATAAACATGCTGGTCTGGAACCAATCAACCCACAAGGCAAACAGCCAAAGGGCCTGTGTCACACAAAGTTGTTTAACTGCCATTTTCCAAAAATTCACTATTTCGATGTATTTCATTTCATCTGGCATTATTTAATATTGCCAATAAACATATGCTTAATACGTGTACACATTCAGAACACACAAGTAAACAAAGCACTTGTCTTGCATGTAATCACTGTCTATGACAATCCTTGATGCCAAGATTAGCCCCCCCATCATCCCAGCATGCTCTCAAAACAAATTGAGCACCGGATCACCAGAGCACTGGATCACCAGAGCACCGGATCACCAGAGCACCGGATCACCAGAGCACTGATCTTAGTGAGGACTAGAGTGCCACTCGTACAGCTGGAACTTCTCACTCACCTTCTGTCTCAGAGCCTCTTTTCTCTGCCTGTCTGTTTCATCTGAGGAGAAGAAGATTGATCTCCATCAATTAAAAAGAACAGCCTAATTAACCTCCATCAGTCAAAAAAAGAACAGCCACATTAATCCCCATCAATTAAAAAAGAACAGCCGGATTAATCTGCACCAGTTAAAATGATCTTCTGGATCAGGTCTCAAATTCACCCAAGATGCTTGAACACCATTGAGGTGTTTTGCTGGAGCACGAAAAGGTTATGATGTCTCATATTTTCATGCCATACTACTTTGTCAGTCTTGTAGAAAAAATACACTTGGCCAATTAAATAAGATTTCTTAAAATAAACTAAATGTTTTTTGGAGCTGGAGGCAGGGGGCAGGTATCCGGCCCCACTCGGTGACGCCCACAGCTGAGCGTGGACTAGTGTGCAGTCGTTCACATTATGAAACCATCCTCGCCGGGTTGGGATCCACCTGGCCTTCCTGGGGTCTCAAACACACACTCTGGTCCCACATGCTTCCTGAAATATTATATCTTGGTCAGGATAAAACAGGAGATGTTATTTGCCCACCAGGTGACAGCAGGTCAGTGTAGTGCGGTACTAATATTCTCCCAAATGGTTTATAAGGTCAGATCCATTAATGTGCCTGACTGCCGCTGGCCTTTTGCTCATTAAAACGGGGGGAAAAAAGACTGAAAAATAGAGAAACATGATAGGACGTCTTGGCTTTAAACAGCAGGGAAGTTTAGAATGCTGCTCTATGGAAGTGAGGTGGTCGCTGTTGTGGGTGTGTGTGTGTTTATGGTGTATGATTGGGAGCACATTACAGGCAGGTGTGTGTGTGTGTGAGTGAGATTGGTAGCACATTATAGGTGTGTGTATGTGTGTGTGTGTGTGTGTGATTGGGACATACCTGTCAAGTTTTGTATTTAAAAATACGGGACATTTCCCGTATATGACGTCATCGCCTAATTTGCATAATGAGTTATTTGCATATAGCCGCAATCGAGGCTGTAGGAGAAACGAAAACATCTTTGGAGTGGCAAAAAGTGAAGAAAAAACACCCAATATGTGTTTTAAACTACAAATGAATAAAAAAATTAAAAATTTCTAGTGGTATTTCTAGCTACAAATGGAGACATCTCCTGGGCATATTTCTGTGCCTTTAGCCCGCGTTTGTGCTTGGCAGATTGTTCGTGCTGACGGACATCGTTCCTTCCCCCATGAGAGACACTAAAATCACAGCTACATATCTCTGTACATATCTCTGACATATGTCAAGGTACTTACACGTACGCTTAGCTTTTTAGGCAGGACTGCCTTCTCTCGTTAAATCCATCTCTGATTTGTTGTTCCAAGTGTGCTCCCACTGTCGACACTAAACCCGCGAGTTTTAATTTATATATATATTTTAAGCATTCATGTGCCGCGCCAAACAGATTCTGTCACTAGCCTCGCGAGAATTGCCACCTGCAGTAGTCTGGGTAGCAGTTCTCGCGAGGCTAGTGACAGAATTCTGTTTGGAGCGGCACATGAATGCTTTAAAAAAATAAATATTGAAAACTGAAAATACGGGACAAATATGGGAAAATAAAAATACGGGACGACGCCGGGACAGAGCGGTAAAATACGGGACTGTCCAGGCCAAAACGGGACACTTGACAGGTATGGATTGGGAGCACATTACCGGCAGGTGTGTGTGTGTGTGTGTGTGTGTGTGTGTGTGTGTGTGTTTGGTAGCCCATTACAGGCAGGTGTGTGTGTGTGTGTGTTTGGTAGCCCATTACAGGCAGGTGTGTGTGTGTCTTTGGTAGCCCATTACAGGCAGGTGTGTGTGTGTGTCTTTGGTAGCCCATTACAGGCAGGTGTGTGTGTGT
>NC_135212.1:36591876-36619376 GCF_052324685.1 Brachyhypopomus gauderio
TTTATGAGCTCGTCAGTCGATGGAGGTGCTCAGTGAAATGTCACGGCTGGAGCCAGAACGGTGACGTGGGCGGAGATTGCTGTGGCGAGCCGTTACCGAAGCCAGCGGTGCACTCTGGGAAGGACATTCCGCCAGCGGCTCACTAAGGAAGACAGACTGACATTCTGAATGTCACATTAATGAACGTTTGGAGATTCGAGCCTCTGCTAAACATGTTTCTCCAGACCTGTCGAACAGGGACTGCACGAAGCTTGTGGGATTACGATGACAGGATCAGAGAGGAGGGTGATTGAAGGGAGGCCTCATTTGCATGCGTAAACATGAACAAACAAAAGCACTGTCTGATAGGACAAGCTCCTCCCAGCCGCGTGACTCGCGAACACAGCACAGGTAACGTCTGCTCACATCAAGGCAGACAGAACAACACTAAAGCGTTGATTCCTCAGCTCTCCAACGCAGACACTAGCAGCTCAGGTTCAGAACACTTTGTTCCCCTTTGCAGAGGTGACTCGCAATAAATCTGCATGTGTAGGGTGTTGATAAAGCAGCAACTGTGCACATAGTGGTTGTGACACCAGACACCAAACCCACGGTTTTACCACATAGGTGTGAATTTGGGAAGGGTGGTGAATTTGCAGCTGATTGTTAGAGCATTCGATGGGGATGAAAGAGATCCAGTTGATCATGAAGGATCAGGCAGCGTCCAGCCTGATTCATTCTAGTTTGATGATGATTTTGCATGATGTCGCATTGTGGACACAAAATTCAAGCAATTTCTAGACAAACAAGAGGTTAAAGATTACAGATAACACATTTTTTATAACTCTTATAAATCAAACCCAAATTTCTCAGAGGGAATACAATAAAGTCACATGCTTTTCTGCTTTCATATTTCTTCAGTGACATCACATCTAGCTACAGACGCTTTAGCTTTGAGACTGCTGAGGAAATCCATGCATACGGACATATCATTCTGCTACAAAATCAATGGCTTTGCAGCTTTGCTCTTTGAAAAGCAGCAGTGTGGCCACACGACATCCCGCTTGTAATTTCAGTAAGAAACAGCATTCTCTAGATGAGATATGCAATTCTCAAAGGCACCAGATTCTTAAACTTCCATGTAATTCTCAGAAAACACCAAGGAGATTCTGCAAAAATAATTGATACTCAAACACGCTCCAGAGAGACCCAGTGAGTGGCCCAGACGCTGATAAGGGCAGCTCCATCCTACATGAGATACACCACACACTCATTAAGCACACAGTAGTGTTAATATTTCAGAACATCACAACCAAAAAGAAGGCACTAATTGTACCTTTAGTATGACCTGCAAGGCTTGGGTGTATGAGAGAGTGAGAAAGAGACAGAGAGAAAGGAGAGAAATATAGGCTATATGCCCCATCATGACTCTATAATATGGCAGCAGTCTGACTAATGGGAAAATGTTAATTAATCGGCATGACCATTAAGCTTATTAAATGAGCTCGTGGCGGCCTGCGGTCTGGGCTTGTGTCTGATGTAAAGGTCAGACAGGAAGCCAATTAGGCCAGTCAGCATAACCCTGTCTACAGTGGCCAGGCCCTGCTCCCATATAAAGGTTGGGCAGGAAACAGCTCTGACAGAGGCTACTCAGTAATTTACTCCTCAGCTAATAAAGAACAGTGAATCAAGAGGCATGAATCTGCTTCTCCAGAGAAGCCTGTGTAAATCTGTATTTATCGCTGGGACAAACAGAACAAACCTCAGCTGATTGGTATAGATTTTTTTTCTGCGCTAGCCAGTGCTGGAGAGTCTGATTAATTGAACACAAGTTGCAGAGCACAGCAGTAAGTCACCCTGCTGTAATGCAAATATACAGCTGAGAGTGTCCAAGTGAGCAGAGCAGAGGCTCAGTCATACAGCGTCCCACGTTTACTCAGTCCTACAGCGTCTCACGTTTACTCAGTCCTACAGCTTCTCACGTTTACTTGGTCCTACAGCGTCTCACGTTTACTCAGTCCTCCAGCATCTCACGTTTATTCGGTCCTACAGCTTCTCACGTTTACTTGGTCCTACAGCGTCTCACGTTTACTCAGTCCTACAGCTTCTCACGTTTACTCAGTCCTACAGCGTCTCACGTTTACTTGGTCCTACAGTTTCCCCTTTGCCTGTCCTATAGCTTCTCACGTTTACTTGGTCCTACAGTTTCCCCTTTTACTCAGTCTTACAGCGTCTCACGTTTACTCGGTCCTACAGCGTCTCACGTTTACTTGGTCCTACAGTTTCCCCTTTTACTCAGTCTTACAGCGTCTCACATTTACTCAGTCCTACAGCCTCTCATGTTTACTTCCCCTTTTCTCTCATACATTCACTTTTTCCTCTCTCTTGCTTTCTACTCAACCACTCACTCTCACTCTCTCTCATACACACACACACCCACACACACACACACACACACACACACACACACACACACACACAATGATGAGAAAGGAGGAATATTCAATTGCTTATCATAAATCATCATATTTCCACAGGCCCCATTACTGCACTTGTAGTTGATGAAAGCTGACACAGTGTAAAATTAAACGCTGGTGAACGCTAACTGACAGTGGCGTTCCTCATCATTTATTGAACACTGAACACATAAACTCTGCACCACATCACACATTCATGACCGCATCTCTTCTGTGGAACACTTACAGCCCTATTGTATGGGCATTTCAACATCAACAGCGAAGAAAATGTGGTGAGAAGATGGTGCTGGTGGAGATCTACTGCCCTGCTGAGTCTGGACACTTTTCTAAGCGCCCAGCTGCTGGGCTCCTGAAACATCGCAATTCTGCCGTCTGGTGTGTTGTGAAAAAGCAAAGAGCACAAGTATGTAGGTTTCTGAGCTCTTTTTTATCATCACCATCACAACCATCATCATCATCACCATGTCCTCTTAATACAAACCACCAAATACAGTATAGCATCCTTCCAAGTGTGAGATGCTACCAAGCTAGTGCACAAGAGATTAGTCACAGAGTTCCCAGGAAGAGGCATTGCAAATTTGAGACACTCTTTAACATCCAGGTTATCCACGCTGGATCTGATGGACGGGTTAAGGCAGGGTATCAGCCGAGACCGCACTACAAGCGCTTAGCCCGTTACACTCCCACGTGTGACAGAATGAGTGAAGTTCCTCTCTTTAATCGCTACCACCACGCGGGAGGCGGAGGCAGAACGATAAGGCTGAAGATGGCTATCTGCTGCTGGGTAGAGTGCGCTGGGCGGAGAGAGACGGCGGGGGGGGCACGGCCACACGCTGCTCCCCGTCTCTCATGTGCATTAGCCTCCAGCGTCTGCGCTTCCTGCCTGCAGCTTCCCATCACCCCCACCCGCTAAATAACGGGTCGGCGTCAGAACGTGAAGGACCCCGGCTCAGGCGCACGGGTCGAGGACGATGGAGGAGTCGTTCTCCCGCTGAGTTCCAGCAGGAAAAATGCATAAATAATCATAACATTATACTGACCTCCCCAGCGAGGTCTCAGAGCAAAGGGAGAGGTCATTATCTGAAGGCCTAATCAGTGAAGGTAGCATTGTTTCTGTGGAGCACAACCCCCATCACTCGCCCACACCACGTCTCAGAGTAACACTGGCCAATTCAAATATTTCCCAATAGTAAGAGATGTACATTGCGTTGCTGCACTAAACAATAGGCTGCCTCTTCATTCAAATTACAGTTTAATAGAGACAATTTTAGCCAACACGCCGTTTTGACGCCGCACCTCAGGGT
This sequence comes from Brachyhypopomus gauderio, assembly GCF_052324685.1. Taxonomy (NCBI): domain Eukaryota; kingdom Metazoa; phylum Chordata; class Actinopteri; order Gymnotiformes; family Hypopomidae; genus Brachyhypopomus; species Brachyhypopomus gauderio. Next base: position 36,595,637 of record NC_135212.1, read on the forward strand.
TAATGTGGCGCGTTGCTGTTGTATGCTCCATGTTCCACACCAGCTTCATATCTATGGGTCAGACACACCCAGAGCCACAGCAACAGCAGAATTCTGTGCTTTTTTTATTACGTTCTGAGATAGCTTTATGTAAAGATCGGAAAGTGCTCTCTGTGTGACAAGAGGAAAAATATCTGTCTTCCCTTGTGCTAGAATTGCTTGTTAAGAGGCAACGCTTTGCAGGAGATGTGAACAATTGGTGGAATATTCTGTTGGTAATACAAAAGGGCTCCATAACAAAGGACTGCTTGAAGGGTTTCTCTCTTAGGCCTGACATAGCGAGATTATATGTGTGATGCTCGAGGAAAAAGGGAATCTAATTAACTGGGATCTAATGTAGATAAGGGTGGGTTCCACCATGTCCACATAGAGGCAGTGAATCTACACTTAGTGTTTATGTTGCTCTAATCCACATATCTCAGTTCAAAGGCTTGATAATGATCTGCTGAGTTAGAGCCAAGTGGGACAGGGCGGGGACAGACCTCGGCTGGGACAGGGCGGGGACAGACCTTGGCTGAGACAAGGCAGGGACAGACCTCGGCTGGGACAGGGCAGGGACAGACCTCGGCTGAGACAGGGCAGGGACAGACCTCGGCTGGGACAGGGCAGGGACAGACCTTGGCTGGGACAGGGCAGGGACAGACCTCGGCTGGGACAGGGCAGGGACAGACCTCGGCTGGGACAGGGCAGGGACAAGGTGGGATTTGTTGCAGGAAATGAGGAAATACACGTGTGCACAGTTGATATCTGAACAGCTTTAGCATTGAATAGTGCTTTACTGTTGGTTTTGAATACAGCTTTACTGATTACTGAGAATCACCACTTAGGTTTAACTTTCAATAAAAGATGGCAGTGAATGATTACTCTGAACAGGACAGGATCTGTTCTCGATGGTTGTAGAAAAGGCTATGGACTTTTCGTTTGACAAGTGGTTCTCCTTGTTTATTTAATGCATTTCCTGATTTCAGCTTAAGGGATCTTATTCTGACATCGCTAATTCTGGGATACGTCATAAAGTATGCCTCCATCTTTGTTAGTACGGAGGCCTTGAGTTGTGTTACCTGACTTTGGAAAGAGTTAATCCTAGTGTTTGTGTGCATAAATGACCCACGTAAGTAACCGAATATTGTCATTTAAATTGAGTTAAGTCAGTATTAGGGCATATTTGGTACATTTAGTTTATCCTGATGTTATTTAGTAGATCGTGGTGAACTTGTTTAAATCACATGCTGTTTAAATCACACCAATTACAATGCATGTAATTGGTGTAATTCCAGTTCACCCCTCTTAGGTATGTGTAGCAGTGATTAGTATGTAGCTTAGTGAGGTGTGAATGTTATCGTAACGTCATGAACAATATTTAATTTATTGTATTTTATATCTGTTGTGTTCAGGATCACGCAAACATATGAATGCAGATCAGAAACCCTGTAAATTGTATAACCTTGAAGTGTAAATAGAAGAAAGTCAAGTCTAATTCAACCCGTCTGGTGTCATCCTTTCTGACCAAACCCCCCATTCAGCATCTTCACGCCTTTAGTGCTCTGGCCGGCATTCCTTGATTGTGTCCGATGGAAAACTGAACAGTGCAACATTTTAGTTTAATATATAGTCCTACCACCTGCTATCTCCCCTATAATGGTGCATACGTTCACTGTTCACTACAAAGACCACGGGATCAGGCCCTGACAGAGGCGTTTCACCATGGTAAAGCAGGATTAGAAATCTCAACTGAGCCTGACTGATGTAGTAACAGCAACCCATTCCCAGGGAGCCAGTGCCTCCATGTCTACACACTCCCACACCTTATGCGTGAACCCCAGACGACAGAGTCCTCAGCTACCGTGGGAACGTTCCAGTAGCGTCGTTGCTAATGCGCTACCTGTAAACCGGTGCTGTGTTTCTTAACTTGTGCCATTTGAGGGAGTTAAGACTCACTTTGCCCACACAGCTCCGGAGCCCTCGCTGCTCACGGAGCCATCGGCACCGCCGCCACCTCTGAATGCTAATGAGGCGAAGGCGCAACATGTTTGCGAGCGCGAGCTGTGCGAGTTCTTGCAGCTAGAACGCTCCTCCGATTCACACCGGCTGAGTCACAGAAGCTCCGAATCACTGACTCATGGAGCCCTGAATCATGGCTCGCTAGAGTCACGCTCTTTCAGCAAACACTGGCATGCAGTATCGTCAGCTCCATCTGGCTTTGAGGAAAAAACTTCTGTAGGGTTCAAGGAGATTCGAGAACAACTTTCATGGGCAATGCTCACCCTGCAAATGTCACTGAGCAGCAAAATGGACTTGCGCGTCTGTGGGAAACTCCTGGTGGAAGGAGTTCTTTAATCACCCTGCTACACTGTTGTATTCACAAGTTCACTGAGAAGTGAGAGCCATCTGCTCTGCCCGAGATCCTCAGATCCTCACCAGCAAGCTTCAGTGAGGTCCTCAGATCTTCACCAGCAAGCTTCAGTGAGGTCCTCAGATCTTCACCAGCAAGCTTCAGTGCGGTCCTCAGATCTTCACCAGCAAGCTTCAGTGAGGTCCTCAGATCTTCACCAGCAAGCTTCAGTGAGGTCCGCAGATCTTCACCAGAACGCTTCAGTGAGGTCCTCAGATCTTCACCAGAACGCTTCAGTGAGGTCCTCACATCTTCACCAGAACGCTTCAGTGAGGTCCTCACATCTTCACCAGCAAGCTTCAGTGAGGTCCTCAGATCTTCACCAGCAAGCTTCAGTGAGGTCCTCACATCTTCACCAGAACGCTTCAGTGAGGTCCTCAGATCTTCACCAGAACGCTTCAGTGAGGTCCTCACATCTTCACCAGAACGCTTCAGTGAGGTCCTCACATCTTCACCAGAACGCTTCAGTGAGGTCCTCACATCTTCACCAGAACGCTTCAGTGAGGTCCTCACATCTTCACCAGAACGCTTCAGTGAGGTCCTCACATCTTCACCAGAACGCTTCAGTGAGGTCCTCAGATCTTCACCAGAACGCTTCAGTGAGGTCCTCACATCTTCACCAGAACGCTTCAGTGAGGTCCTCAGATCTTTACCAGAACGCTTCATGTCCGTTCAGTCCTTCGCCCACCAAGAATGGCTCTTGACTCAATCCCTGTATTTCTATTCCGAACGCCATTTTTACCTCGTCACACACAAATTCACTGCACCTTAAATTCTCTGGACTCCAGCCGAGAGTCAGGCCCTTAGAAACAGCATGCCAATTATCTCTAGACTGCCTGCAGGCTGATGCCCAGACATCACATCCCGCACCTCTCACAGTACCTGTTTGCGTAACTGGTGTGGATGGATTCGACTGGCTGCCTGCACGGCCTGCGTCTGCATGCGTGCTCCATTCCCATCATGCTCTGTGTCTCCGCATGTGCAGAACAGAATGTAGCGCCTGCAGATGAGCTGGTTATCCGGCTCACTCTGCGGCTCGGTCTTCCTCCACGCATGTGTGCTGGAATAAATTAGATGCTCGTACGTCTGGCAACCCCAGCACTCGCTATGAGAGACAGAGGCCAACTGACGTCCACAAGCACCAGCACTTAAGAGTGCCACTTAAGACTGCCAATTAAGAGTGCCACACTAATTAGTGCCAATTAACTGGCAACACAAAGAGGATGAGTGTGTTCAGGCCTTTGTCCTCTGAGAGACTGGATCCACCTTCACCCCCACCCCCACCCCCATCCCCATCCTCTACCTCATCCCCCCCCTTACCCTCACCCCATCCCCACCCTCACCCACCCATTCCCTTCCTCATCCCCTAAACCCTGCTGGGGGAAAAAATGTACAAAAAAAAAGTAAAACAGTTTTTTGACACTCCCTCTCTTTGCATCTGTAGTTTGTAGACGCTCCCTCTCCCTGCCTCCGCATGGGCTGTTGGAGTGGGCGAGATACGTGCTGCTAATTGACTTCCAGCACCATCCCTTCCGGAACACCCGGAACTGACATCTGTGGGCCGGCAACCACGTGGGTGGTCTCACACTCCAGCCATCAGTAGCAAGCTCTGTTCAGGAGAAAGCAGATAAATAAACAAACAAATAAATAAATAAACACCTAAAAGAGATAATGCGTTAAACTCGTGTTTAGTTTTGATGAATGTGACAACACAACATTCAGTGGCAGCCATGCACATTTATCCTGGTGAAACAGTCACTCCAGTGTTTCCATGCCTACTGCACTTCAAAGAAAAACTGCAGTTCAGCAATCAAAGGGCGGCTTCCTTCCATGCACCTTTCTGTCTCGTGGTGCCCGGTGAGTCTCTGTGGAGACACGGGGGTCTTGTGTAACACGCCATTATGTGGGACAGTCAAACGACAGGGCCGCATCTGTGTAAAAAGTTTTTATTACTTTTAAACTACTTTAAAGTTTTTTTTAGAAGCAAACTGAAAGCAAGCACCTGAACCGGTTAATCTCAGAACTACTGTACAGTCACCATGAGTGACGTTTATACAGGTTTAGGGAACTTGCTTGACACTGAGTGGACTGACTGGTAGACTGGTTGGTAGACTGGTTAATAGACTGGTTGGTAGACCTTGTTGGTAGACTGGATAATAGACTGGTTGGTAGACTGGTTAATAGACTGGTTGGTAGACTGGTTAATAGACTGGTTAATAGACTGGTTGGTAGACTGGTTTTGACCAGCAGTAGCAATCCACTCTCAGTTGCTGGCCCTCCTGTGGTTAACTGTTTCTGTTCTTTATGTAGGCAGATTCAGACCTTCCTCAGCACTGGCGTTTCACAGTATGTGAGTGCTCCCCCCTCCATCAGCACCACCCACTTCTCATATCACACCACTGTTTCTTTTTTCTACACCCTAAATGCCTATTAAGACAGATGTGGGCCTATATTACGGTTACATAATTCTTTTTATTGCCAGTAACAAGGTGATAAATTTGTTGCCCCGTGTAATGTTTGTCATTCACAAACACTACAGTTAAACAGAGGCTCAAGATCAGGTTCAGGCTGGGGTTAAGTGGCATTTGAGTGGCAGTTGAGTGGCACACCCACAGTTTAATGCATGAAGGGGTTATGAGGCTGGGATAATGGGGCTCAACGGGCACTAATTACAGGTTATTTCATCCATGAAGACCCCAGCCCCACACACCCAGTCCCAACCCCGCCCTCAGCCCTGCCCCAACCCCGCCCCCAGTCCCTCCCCCAATCCAATCTGCCTCGTTCCTGTCGTGCAAGCTGTGTTGTTGCAGAATGCAGGTGCAATGCCGGTTGTATCGGGCGGACTGCCCATCAACCCATCATCTCATTAGGACATGATGGTCATGTGGTGGGCGGTTAACCACAGTAACCGCAGGGCACCAGCGCCCTTCTGCAAACGACTCTTTAATTTGGTCAGCACTCTCACCATACGGTAACTGGAGCACAAGGACATCCAATCAGCCATTCACGCCGTGATCGCCCCTTCGGCTAGTGAGACACCACAGCAAATCTCACTGCTATCTAAAATACTGACTGACCAAGCACTACACACCACATTGGTGAGGATATTCTACGAAAACACCTGCATGAGTACAAACCAATGAAAGGAGGCACTACACCAATAACAGGACACTCACAAGCTCACAGAATGATAACCTTGCTAGGCCTTTTTGCATAATGGCTGCTTCCAGTAACTGTTGCGATGATGACAGCACACAGGGTGTTAATTCAACTTTAGCCTTTTCAGGGTTCGTTGGAAAATGTGGTTATGCAATTCCCAATATGGTTTTAAACTTCAAAGCTGGCTAACATTATGAATGCAGTGATGAGACAGTATCTTCAAGAGGGTAAATTAATATACTATTAATGAAAACAATATTAATTGATATACTGCTCCTTGACAAAAGCTCTCAGTGAGTAAATGAAACACATCAGGGAAACGGACTGGTTGCTCTGTCAGAAATAAATAGCGCAACCAGAACCACATGTTCATCTTCCACAGCGGAACGTCCAAGGTCTCAAACCAACATAAGCAGCACACGTCTGGTGCGAAAACACTCATCTTCTAAATTACACTGCTGAACCACTCAATAAAAAACAGATAAATAAATAATCTTCACATACACAGCTCCTCCTGCTATTCTGAGAACTACCTTCAACTATTGGCAGATTCATCCAGATTTTATGATTTGTGGTGTTCATTTTTCATATGATGCTGTAGCTTGTTTGGTTGTCTCTCTCTCCTTCTCCCTCCCTCCCTCCTTCTCTCTCCCTCTCCCCCCTTCTCTCTCTCATTCTGGGCTGGGAGGTGCTGTTTTGTGAATGGCCTTAGTGTAGGGATGAGATTGCCTCTGGTGGGAAAGAGAGCCTGTGCTCTTCTCTCCTGACTACAAAGGGCTGCACTATCTGAGCTGCGTAGGTGGATATTTATAATCTATCCATGAATTTCTCATTTTAAGAGAAGAATGAAACCAGAAGTGCTCAAGAATGAAAGGAGGAGAAAAGAAGACAGAAGAATCGCATGCTGCTCAAGTTGAGACATTCAGTCAGCGTCCTTAAGCAGTGAAGCAGTGTGTGTGTGAGAGAGAGGATTACGGTGTGGGCAGATAGGGGCGAACACTGTGGTGTCATGAGGACACAAGGACAATCACTTCCTGACCTCCACACAGGGACATCCAACAACCATCTCCAGCCCCGTGATCCTGGCACTGCTCTCAACAGGACCTGCCCAACCTGCGGCCACCAACAAACAAGGGATTAAATGGAAAGTGGCTAACCCTGGTGCTCTGTGGCAGAAGTGGCTAACCCTGCTCATTTAGAAGCATCCGATTAAGATTTCTTTATTTTGCCCACCAGATGTTCCATATGGGTGCCAGGCTGACTCTTCATTAGTGCTGGAACACAGCGGTAGCAGACTGTGCAGTTTCCAGTCCCCTGATCACTACACAGACTCACTTTAAAACACGCTCTTCTCATGATTTCAGTCAGTGACATCCAGCTTCTGTCATAACTCCACTCAAAGACAAAGAAAAGAACGCTGTCTAAAAGAAAACCAAAAGCAGATGGCGCATGCATGCTCTGATTAAGGCCTGGTTTTCTCAGCACAGACGAAGCCTATCAAGTGTTTTTCTCCCTGCTTCTTCAAACAGGAGAGACACTAATAGCAAAGTAATTTTGCTGAGGATTTAATAAACACCAGGAGAATATTTGGCTGCTTGGGTCGGCCGTGGTTGTGTTTCTGTCTTAGAGAAGATCAGCGCCTGATCCCCAGTCACATATGGGCCAGTTCCAAACTCTCCATTTTAGAAGTTTGAATGTGATTTTTCATATAGTCAACAGGAGCATTCATATGTCAGCATTCATATGTCAGCATATACCAATATTCCACAAAGGGACAGTCAGATTTGGTGCAGAGATAGTTGACCACTTGTAAATCCATTTCTTCTCCCACCACTGAAACATGTTGGGTCTGGACCCTTTCTCTCCAGCCTTTCTCTCCTGCCTTGTATAGGCTCTCCTGGTATAGGCTTGTTTTAAACCCCAAAGAGGAGTGTCCCTTTTTATAGGTGCAGGTGCTGTGATCTTCTTAGCCACTAATGATGAGGAGATACTTGCAAATCTCTGATGACAGATTGCTTCACTCCTTGCTACTCCAGCTGTGTCTAATGCAGGAAGAGACATTATTATGCAGTAAGCTGGACAAAAAACAGAAGGTTAGGGGGATGAAACAGTGACGAAGTTCTACTGGATCTCCTGATCTCCTGATCCTCTGGCTGAAGTTCAATTACTCAGTCGAGCTGTTAGTTTGAGACTCATCTCCCAGAGTTACTAGAGAGAAGAGCTTTTTGAGCTTAAGCACATGAAAGGTGTTGTGACTTTCATTACAATGACGAGGCATAACAAACACCTCAAAATAAGAGTCCCAAAGAGAAATCCTCACTAAATGAGACAGATGACAGCTCCCATCCTCATAGTGGGTGAAGCCAAGCACCACAAAACACAGTGAATACTCCAATGTACTGCTCAATACTCCAACATACTACATAATACTTCAACATACTGCTCAATACTCCAACGTACTGCTCAATTCTCCAACGTACTCCTCAATACTCCAATGTCCTCCACAGTTCTCATGTGCTCTCGGGAAATAAACCCAGCGCAATCTCAGAGTGCTGCTTCTGAGATTTCTGATTGGGATTTAGATACCAAAAGCCAAATCTGATTGGATAGCAACCTCTTTCACTCACATGATGCTTCACTTTGGCACCAGGGGTGAGATGACCTCAGCTATCAGAAATCAGATCTCCCACAAACCTTTGCCCCTGCATTCAGAATGCAGGCAAAAGGATTTAGAGAATTTAACAACTGGACCTCTTAACTGGAGGGTGCGAGATGAAAGAAAAACCACTTCAATCGGGCATGTGCTCCTCCAGAAGACCTACAATCTACTTGGAGACAAAAGCCTGGAAATGAGAAAGGAATAGAAAACAGACACAGGAAACTCATCCTTTCATTATCAGGAAAGGAAGTGCCAGACCCAAGAATGAGATGAAATGAGAGTAGAAAAGATGAGAAAAGAGAAAAGAAGATAAGGAAAAAGAAAAGACACCAACTGCTTCCTTTCTCCTCACCTCCTCATCTTGTTCTAAGATTAGCATGAAACTTGCAGCAGTGAAAATCCTATTCCAGAAATAGAGCAGACCACACATTCTCTTGCAGCCCAGTGGGTTGGTATCATTCAGCATCCAGGGGCAGGGGTCAAATCCAGGAGCAGGGGTCAAATCCAGGCCCCTAAACCTTCAGATGCGGGCTGAATGGCTGAAGCTTACTTAAAGTGGAGGAGTGGAGATTTAATGGGCTGTACAGAATACTGTGTACCATGACTTCCACTTGCCTAATGGAAAACTCCAGTTGTGCTCTCAGGACATGTAAGTGTTGTTTAAAATGACACTGGCATTTTTGCCGATTTGTTTGTCAGCTCTGCTAAATGCATTCGCAGAAGGGAAGCCACTGGAACAGGCTTCCACAGGCCGGAGAGCCAGACCGCAAAATTGCTTTTAAAAACCCTAATATACCGCTAATGCACCACTGCAATATCCTCCAGCTGCACTATTTCCATCTCTTAGTAAGATCTGATAGAGAACAGAATGTGTATAATCTTAGAACTCACCTGGGTCCATGTTACTGCTGAATGCTAGGTTTGGTAGTGATGTGTCTCTGATCTCCCGATCATTATTTCCTGGAAGTGTATCACGTTCAGAAATTGTAGATTACAGCTGCTTTCAAATCTGATCTTCAACAACATGAATTGTTTTTTATGTCTGGTTTTGGGTAGAACCATGATGGACCTGAAAGTTCAGTTCTGTGCTTTATGGAAACCTAAGAGTTTGATGAAGTGATGATCATAATTTAAGAGCAAGCATTTCACAAAACAAACCTCCAAAAGTGTTTTTAAAAGCGTGGAGTTTGCAGAAATGTCTTGTTAGAATGTTTCTGTCAAATATATCTGAAAAGCCAAATGCTAGAGCTAGCCTTGAACTCGTTGTTCTCATGGAAGCCAGTTCATCATATCAGCCTGATAGCTTCTGACACTTCTCCGAAATGTCAGTTAATCCTACAGACACTGTAGATATGATTTAATTGCCAGATGAGGCCTTTAACATGCAAATAGAAATACGAGCAACGCCTCTAGTGAGCTGTTTTGCACAGAGAGCATGGCGACGTGGGTCAGGGGGAGTTTCTCTCATGTATTTCAGTAAAATGTTCAACCAGAAGAGAAATCAATCAGGTGGGAGAACGTGATTTAACGGTATTCCACCCCGCTGCACTTACACAGTTAGTTTAAGGTCACGACCTTCACACGAGAAGCCGCACACAGCATACAGACGGAGCAAAGATGTTTTGATTCACTGTAATTTAAAAAGATCAATACCAAGCTGCCCACACAGTGAAAAGTGTCTGGACTGAAGCAGTTATTCTTAGCAGGAGAGTCGCTTTCCTCTTTCTTCCTCCTTGGCATCATTCCCTCTCTCTCTCTCTCTCTCTCTCTCTCTCTCTCTCATACTCTGCTTTAGGAGAACGGGGGTTAATCTAAGTCATGCTATGACTGGCCCCACCCTGACACCACCAACCACACCCCCCGTCCAAATACAGACTCCCAAATGAGTCACGACTCCATCTAATGCACACTGAATGAGTTTCACACAGCCGTCTGCAAATATAAAACTGTAATATTAACCTCACGTGGTGTGGACAAATGAATAATCAATTAGTCACATGTTAAATTGGAGAGTCGGCGCTTGGCACCAGTGGAACTCTCCTGTAAACGTCAGCTCTGAATGACAGATGGCATGGGAGGTGTTCAACCCTCACAGTCTCTGGAGGATACGTCTTCTCAAAAATAGGGCAAAAGAAGTGTAAAAAAAAAACTTTGGTTTTGTTGAACCTTTCACTGCGAGAGGAAATCTGGTTCAGACATGGCAGGGAAATGATAAAGAATTCATTTCACCTGCAATAATGAAGAGGAAACTGTTGAATTATACATTGGACCCCTCAGCATGAGTAACATGTCTATTATGGGCAGCGTTAGGGGCATCAAGTGAACACGCAGAAAAGCAGACACAGGAAGCCTTTCAAGCACAATTTGCCTGTTGCTGTGTGTTCATCATTAATTAGTCCAGGTTACCAGGGAAACCCCTAATGAGCATGGACAGGCACACACCGGATAAAGAGTGAGGAACTGTTTTCTTCTTTGACCTTCAAGTACATGTTGGACCAGAGAAAAGATGATTGTTGAAAAGCAGGTGCATACCTCTCCATTGTTCTCTACTGCATAGATGAAACAAACGAAACAGCCATGATTCATCTCTCTCTCTCTCCCTTTTCTTCTCTCTCTTCCTCTCCCTCTCTCTCTCCCTCTCTCTCTCCCTCTCTCTCCCCATCTCCCTCTCTATCCCCCTCTCCTCTCCTCCTTCTCCCCCTCCCTCATTCCATCACTTTTTCTCTCCTTCACGTCCCTCTCTCTCCTCTCTCACAGTCTCTCAGATCCTCTCTCTCTCTCTCTCTCTCTCTCTTTTTCTCTCTCTGAATCACTCTGACGTTTATTTAAACAGATTAATTCCTTCGCGGCCTATTATTCATCAGGGGTTTTTTCTTTTTTCTATTTTTCCCTTCTGAGGCCGAGTTCAGTGTGGCTTATTATATCACTCCACTGAGTGAGACACGGCTAAACTGTCATGAATAAAACAAAGCAGTCTGCCAGTGAGCAGCTGTGGCTGGGGCCCTGGTGGACAGAGCAGAAGGAAGCGCCATGCTCCTCCAGACCAGGGCTCCAGCACGTCCCCAGGGGCCCGCAAGAGAGCTACACATTAGTGAAGCTTATGAGGACTGGGCATACAGCCAAGCCCAAGATGGGAGAGAGAGAGCTAGAGAGAGAGAGAGAGAGAGAGAGAGAGAGAGAGAGAGAGAGAGAGAGAGGACAGCATGCTCTCGGAGTATTGGAAGTCAGTGCAAACACACAGTACTTGTGAACAGAAGGTGCCACGCTGCAGGGGAGGTGGGGACTGTTAACACATTGCAGTGAGTTTCTTATCTGAGAATGGAAGGGTTCAGGTCTGAGCGGAGAGTCTGCCAGACTGCGGCCGTCTGAGCGCTGGGACAGCAGGGGCCGCCTCTCAAAGACGTTTAATAAAAATCCCGACCCGGGAGAAGAAGACCACACAGCACCAATCCCTGGAAGGCATAGGTTTGTGTGTGCTTCTAAAAATTATATTCCTAGAAACCAATCTTGTTTCTAATATCCAATATCAGCCACAGACAACAGAAGGAGATTTGTAATCCCCAGGCTATTAATATGTGGGCGAGAGCTGGACCCCCATCACCACCACAACACCCTAAGAGCTCTGTCCTAGCTTTACCTCATCGTCATCGTCCTGTGAGGCTTGCCCCAGGGGCAGGTCAGCTCCACCTCTAGAGAGCTCCGCCTTCACACAGTGACACAGACACTGAAAGCATGAACAGCCTGACAGGTTGACACAACACGGGGACAGAGACACAGTGAGGGCTCACACAGCACAAACACACTCAAGCACACTCAAATATACTCAAACACACTCAGACACACTCAAATACACTCAAACATACTCAAAAACACTCAGACACACTCAAACACATTCAAACATACTCAAACACACTCAAACACACAAACACACACAAACATAGTCTAACATACTCAAAAACTCTATGGTACTCCAAGATACTGTAATGGTAGCCAATGGAGTTTCATCTAAATGTCGCCACATGGTTTCGGGAGGGAGGGAGGGTGGGAGTGCAGAAGTCGCATGGGAGACATTCCAGAGCACAGCGAGACCAGACAGATGAAACTCTGAGGGGACGAAAGTCTGAGTGGACAAGACTGAGTGGACGAGACTATGAGTGGACGAGAGTCTGAGTGGATGAGACTGTGAGTGGGCGAGAGTCTGAGTGAACCAGACCGTGAGTGGACGAGAGTCTGAGTGGACAAGAGTCTGAGTGGACAAGAGTCTGAGGGGACGAGACTGAGTGGACGAGAGTCTGAGTGGACGAGATTGTGAGTGGACGAGAGTCTGAGTGGACGAGAGTCTGAGTGGACAAGAGTCTGAGTGGACGAGACTGTGAGTGGACAAGACTGTGAATGGACAAGAGTCTGTGTGGATGAGAGTCTGAGTGGACTGTCGCCTTTGGCTTGCTCATTAGGGATTTGGACCCAAAGTATTGTTAACCTTGTAAATCCAGTAAAGCTGCTTTGTGACAACATGTGTTGTGGAAAGCGCTATACAAATAAATTTTGATTGATTGATTGATTGATTGAATGGACTGATCCCAGTAATGGCTGTGTGTGTGGGACGTGACTGCAGTTCGGAGATTAACATTCTGACAGGAATCACTGAAAACATGCAGCAAGAAAGGGCTTTATGCACTCTGAGACAAACACACACAGGTCACATACACACACACACACACACAGGTCACACACACACAAAGAGAGATACCTGCTTTAGTCCCATTCACACTGAACGTGCATTGCTCCTTCTGCCCTTCTGCCCAGCGGTGGGCTGATTTGCTAAACCACCAGATCTGCACCCCATCGACCCCCAGCACTTCCTTCCTGTTCTACAGTTTCCTGAGCCGGTGAAAGATCTGGGCTCTTAGTGAACCACGTCGTCTATAAGTGGATGTCTAATGGCCCGTTCCAGGGCCCCTGCAGTGTCCAGGAGCGTAACAGGAGGAGAACAAACACATGCCTGACTCCATGTTTGGCCTTTTGGACTGGGTTTGTGACAACAGTGTGTCATTACCTTGACATCGCCATAGTTTCCATGCACACACCTGGGCAACGGGAGAAATGAGAAATCTTTTAATGACATCACCTGCTGGGAGGACAGATTGAACAGGACAGCTCAGTCACCTAGGAGACCAGAACACACACTTACACACACACTCAGTCACCTAGGAGACCAGAACACACACTTACACACACACTCAGTCACCTAGGAGAACAGAACATACATGAATATAAATATCTGCATCATTGTGCACTTGCACACACACACACACACACACACACACACACACACACACACACACACACACATGCACACACATACACACATACACACACACAAACTCTCAGTACCAACCACCTGGCAGCCATATAACACAGTATCTGATCAATTATTGCACACAGAACTCCCCTTTCCCCTGATTTAATATTCCATAAAATGTTTCCACAATCTCATCTCTGGCTCTGTGATAAGATACTGTCTGAGGGGACTTTTTGAGTCTGAAGCACTGACGCCTTTTGGAGTGACCGTGAGGTTGAGGGGAGTTTCAGACATGCTTGTGCCACCATCGTTTCAGTCCAGTTCATGAACGCGTGTGCCGCGTGTGCCACGTGTCTCGGCGTGCTCCTCCCCTCCCTCACCATGATCTCAATGCCAAACAAGGCCGGAGGAAACAAGAATACAGGCCTTTGTTTGCTGATGTACAGCAGTGGTGGTGGTGGTATGGGGGGTAGCTCTAGGGACTGAGATCTGGGGTTAAAGCTCTGGGAACAGAGCTCTGTCCTTGCTGGTTTCTGCTCCGCGTCCTCCAGGAAACCAGCAGGCTTTTTTTGTTGTTGTTGTTTTTGTTGGTGATTTTTATCCAGGGCTCCATGAATATTGATGCACTGGGCAGACAAGGCCATGGCCCCACGGATTCGTCGAGACGTGACCGCTGTTCTCCCGAGGACTTTTCTCTTGCCAAAGTCACGATCGGTGAGATGAAGCAACCCCATCCTGCTGCTGCTGTGGCAGATCAGAGAACCCCCCACCCCCAAACTGCTGCCCCCCAGACTGCCCCCACCCACCCCCAAAACTGCTCCCCCCAGGCCCCCTGATACCTGCATGCATGCATAATCAGTTTTAGGAGGCGGGGTAGACTGCACTGCTCGCTGCCTGTTAAAGGCGCCCATGTCCTGCTGTAACACCCAGCTCCACTGTGGAGGGGCTTGATAACAAGCTTAAATGAGCCTGATGTGTGTGAACAGGGAACTACTACGTGCCTCAGACAACACACACTCAGCAGGAACATCTGGACCTGCGGTTCATTAACCTGTGCGACTGAGGGGAGCCTGTCAGATATTGTCTCATATTGTCTGATACTGTCTGATTTTGTTGCCTGGAAACCCAAGCAGTCCCCCAGGCCCTGATTGCGACACTGTGATCTTGAAAGGGAGCATGTGCTCGACTTCTAGGTGCTATTTTTATCTTCTTGAAGCTATTAATTGTTCTGAATGCAGTTTAATACATATCAACTATGGAGAAGACAGTAATCTCTGTAATGGCAGCCCACACCACCTGGGTGTCGGGACATGCGTTTGCTCTGTGATGGGTTTTACTGGACACGGTACACCTTGCAGGTATCAAAACACAATGTCCGCTAACAAGCTAACGAATGGCCTTTCAGATCTGTGAATGAGACTCTTCCGCAGGCATGGCGGTAGATCTAAACTCTGCTCCGGTTATTAAATTATAAGGATATTAAAATACTCCCACGGGTGTTTCTCTGTCAGCAGTGGCCCAGAGAGATTTTAATAACAATAAAATATCACCTTGGACATTTATAATCCAGGCCGAGTGAGACATGGCACATCATTCTCTCTTTCATTCTCTCGTCCTCCCATATATTCCTTCATATCAGAGATTATTTATCGCTTCTTTGTGTGTCTGCTCGATGAAGTGACAAAATGAAGAGTACTTCCTCTTCATTAGTGAGCGGCTGCCACGCGAATGCCGGAGCACCAATTTCTCCGAGTCCTCCGCCGCATACGAGGGACTGTGGACACCGCAGTGCAGAGCGAGTTGGGGCTATTAATTTTGTGTAGGAACAAGAGGAAGAAGAAGCCATTGCATAACATTTGGAATATTGTGCTACTGATTTATTAAATCATGCCTTTTAAAAATTATTACAATTATGCCTTTTTAATTAATAAAACACCAATGCTTCATTTGCATAGCACAATTAACCTCCAGGTCTGGTCTGAAGGCCATTAAATGTTTTGAAGAACCTTAACAGGAGAAGAACAAGGAAAACAGAAGTGAGCTTGTGTTAGGCGCATACATGAGCTGCCATCTCATAAGAAAACAGACAGTACCGTTCCTTTACTTTGGTTACAGACACACATAAATCAACCATCCGATAATTTGATAACTGGCCGGGGATCAGTTCTCCCATCTATATGATTTCAGAAGAATGTGAAAGGCAGGAAACAGAGAAGAGCTGAATGTGTAACCTGTTGCCCTTGAGCACATACCAGAGACATTCACGAGTCAAGTCTTGGTTCTCAAGAGTGGCCGTCCAAGCTGCTGGATAAGAGTCCGACGTGTCTGGATAGAGTCTGCAGGGTTGCCAACTTTTCAAGATCGCTTGGAGTGAGATTTGAACTTGGAGGGGGTGGCGAGTGTAAATTGTTGACGGGGGGGACATCAATTGCTACTGGGGCGGTGGTAAATGGACACAAATTAAGTATTATATCACGATCGATCAATCGCCAGTGGTTGGCGCCAGAGTGAACTAGTAACTCATTGAAGCATATATATGGGTCAGAGGTAAATAAACTAGATTTTTTTTTCGGCGTGAGAAATCAGATGTGTGCGTGAGAGTTGGCAACCCTGAGTCTGACGTGTCTGGATAGAGTCTGACGTATCTGGATAGAGTCTGACGTGTCTGGATAGAGTCTGATATGTCTGTATAATCTGATATGTCTGGATAGAGTCTGACGTGTCTGGATAGAGTCTGATATGTCTGGATAGAGTCTGACAGAGGTGGGACCAAGTCAGTGTTTTGCAAGTCTCAAGTAAGTCCAAGTCTTTATACCTCAAGTCCCGAGTCAAGTCTCAACCAAAGACACTCAAGTCAAGTCAAGTCTCGAGTCAAGACAGGCAACAGTCAAGTCAAGTCCCAAGTCTGAAACTTGGAATTTCAAGTCCTTTCGAGTCTTTTTTTTTTTTTTACCAATTACCAATGTTGCAGGTATATTTTAAATGTAAATAATAGACATGTGTTCTTTTTTAAATCTGTATTCTCCTCAAATCTTGATAAAACATGTGCATCTGAAAACACGAAGTATAAAAAAAAATAAAAATTACACCTCTTTATTGCACAGTTCAATTTGTTAATCTTAGCTGCAAAAATATTCATACTTTAAACTACAATTTTCCAGAAATAAATATTCTGTGAAAAAGTCATAAGTAGAACTCCATGTTCAAATAAAAAGTGCTGATATTTTCACAGTACAATACAAAAAACCATAACGGCATTTTCCCTCTCTTCTCTTATCTGGTTTCTTGGAGAACATGTGTGAGTGACACAAGACAAACAAATATAAGAACTGAACAATTAACAGGAATCTGCAACTTTAGACATTTCAGTAAACTATTCTGCATTGCATTTGCTGGCCAAAAGCCTGTATGTCATTTGTGCACGATGAATGATGTCCCCATAGCTGAAAACTCGCTCCACTTATATTTTTTTCTCGACGTAGATGTCTTCAAATACACAATCCATGCTGAGATAGAACTGGATATTATGATGGTGACAGAGAGAGGCTCTCTTCCCCGAGTTCAGATACAGAACCCAGGGTTGCCAACTCTCACGCATTGAGCGTGAGACACACGCATTTGACCGTCTTCACACGCTCTCACGCCACACATCCGATTTCTCACGCCGGAAAAAAATCTAGTTTATTTACCTCTGATCCACATCTATGATTCAATGAGTTACTAGTTCGCTCTGGCACCAACCACTGGCGATCGATCGATCGCGATATAATACTTAATTTGTGTCCATTTTACACCCCGCCCGGTAAAAATTTACGTTCGCCAACCCCCCATTTGATTGGTTGTGCTGCAGCTCATGCACACACACACGTACAGAGTGTGGAAAAGCAGAGGACTGGTCTGCGTCAGAAGGACGGAAATGAAATTAATGGGGCGCACTTTATAAATATTAATATGCGTTTTAAAATTTAGATTTGGGGTAAAAAAAAATCAAGTCTTTGCAAGTAAACAGGTTCAAGTCCAATTCAAGTCCCAAGTTATTGGTGTAAAAGTCCAAGTCAAGTCTAAGTCTCTAAATATTTTTTCAAGTCAAGTCAAAAGTCTTAATATTAATGACTCGAGTCCAAGTCATGTGACTCGAGTCCCCACCTCTGGAGTCTGACGTATCTGGATAGAGTCTGACGTGTCTGGATAGAGTCTGATATGTCTAGATAGAGTCTGATATGTCTGGATAGAGTCTGACATGTCTGGATAGAGTCTGATGTGTCTGGATAGTGTCTTAGTCGAGTCTCAAGTGCACCTTATGGGAGTGCAAACATATGGAACAGTGCCTGAAACCTACTGATAAATGTATGATGGTCTACAAACTAGCATTAGCTAATAAGAAAATGGCAAATAGGACAATGGACCACATGGCTACAAAAGCTAGAAACTGCGA
Source organism: Brachyhypopomus gauderio (assembly GCF_052324685.1). NCBI lineage: Eukaryota > Metazoa > Chordata > Actinopteri > Gymnotiformes > Hypopomidae > Brachyhypopomus > Brachyhypopomus gauderio. The sequence continues at coordinate 36,613,623 of NC_135212.1, forward strand.
AATGAAGAAATAGAACAGAAAAAGAAATAGATGCTATATAGCGATCTGGCTGGTTAGCATAACTTTATGCTAGCTAGAATGCTTGCTGTCTATACCAACAGACTTTGTACACAAGTCAGCTAAACAAAAGACAACAAAAGAGTTGATATACGAGCCCATTTAGAAAATGTCTGTTAGCATGGTCGTCTTCTAGTTCTAGTTCTGGTCGTCTTCTAGTTCTAGTTCTGGTCGTCTTCTAGTTCTAGTTCTGGTCGTCTTCTAGTACCCTCTCTCATAACCCTCCCAATTCTTTGCTTGCACATACACTGCACATGTCCCGGGAGGGAACTTTGCTATCGAACACAACAACCTGTAACCCGGTAGAAAACCAGCTCAGCAACCAGGAGCACAGTAGGAAAAAAGAGAAGACATGATTATTGGCAACATCAAATAAATTGTGCGCTGTGGGCAGCAGTTCACGCTAAAACAATATAATCTTTGTCAGATCAGCACTGTTCAAGGCAGGGGGCATTTCCTTCCTGGGGTTTGTTTGAAGAATATGGAGTCTGACAAGTACAGGCACGTAAAATATAACCGATCTCCAAAACACACCCAAACCTACTCCAGGATCAGGTCTGGGATCAGGTCTTGGATCCAGGATCAGGTCTGGTAACAGCAACACTATTAAAGGTAATACAGGTAATCATCCCTGTTTCACTTTTACAAAGAGCAGAGTCCACTCCCAACTTATATACTCTATTAACTATATTCTTGTTTTTTGGATTTTGGTGTAAGGATGTACCCTGAATCTGTTTAGCTGTCTAGTTTAGTTTGAGGACAGTCTGCACATGAAGAGAAAGTTGTTAGGTCAGTGTTCCTCTGACATCTCTTGAGGATGTTCACTTCCTCAGATACTTCGTACTCAATCGATCAATAAAAAGCAGTTAACAATCAAGGAAGAGTGGTCATCAGTCAGGAAAAAGCAGTCATCAGTAAGGGCTACTGACTGGTTACAGCTGAAGTTGATGGCTACTGGGTCCCGTGGGAGCAAAGCCTGTGACCTTTGGGGTGATTTTTGATGGAGAGTGCAATATCCCTTGGCTACACTTGTAGAACACAGAGAGGGGTGTGAAACATGGAACACTCTTCAGGGTAGGGCTGGACAATATGGGCAAAATTTATAGTCACGATATATTTATTCATTTTGGTCAATACAATATAATTCCGATATCGATATGAACAATATAAAAGCCACAGAAAACTGCCAAGAATGCCCACAACAGATTTCTGTACCTACAAATGTCTGAAAAATGAATGTCAAGTATATGAAACCTCCTCCTATAAAACTATATTTACTTTAGAAATAAAAATAAACAAATAAATCAATGTCAACCTTTCATTTGTATTCAGCCTTCACATATGAACATGAAGCATCAACGTCAAATAAACAAACTGGCCAGCTTTGTCAATATTAATATGTTCGATAGCTGAACCACTTCCTCACCACAGAATTAGTCTTTGCCCTTTTATCAACTATTGTGGTCAGCGGTGCTCATTCTGCAGCTAGTACGTGTCATGTTGGAGCAAAACCAAAACTCACATAAGCTGCTGTTACTGAGCACTGGCTGTGTACACATGGTGTACATCATCAATCTCTGAATGCAATGAACTAATGGCAGCGCCGTGTTATGAACATTGTAATGTTGTAAATAGCGTTTATCGAAATATTGAAAATGTGTTATCACCGTTATTGAAACATTTTCTATCACAATATATACTGACATTGAGGTATTGTCCTGCCCTACTTCAGGGTCTAAGGGACCCCACATCACAATCCTAAAGGCAGATATAGCTGATTTCTCATCAGCTTCTTGTAAACAATTTCTGTTAAATCGGATTGTGCAATGGAGAGAAACAGTGGAAAATGTGGCAGCCGTTGTTGAATAAGATTATTCTCTTCAGGAAAAAGGGGGAAATGCAACCCTTTTCAATCGGTGGCAATTTCATGGAGGTTTGGTTTTTTAATCAAATTCAACATAAACTAATGATTTGCCTTGAAAGCTTCAATGAGGGGAAAAAAGGTATCAAGGAAAAATAGCACACAAGCCAAATACAAAAAGGAAATTGCAGAAGCCAGAACTCAATAAATTTCACTCATAATAGCACGCTATCATCACTGAGGCTTTTAACTCTGGGGCTTTTCGAGTGTGATTTGGCAACATAAATCAAAGTGTATATCTTTGTTTGTCTGTGAAATTCAATCCCATTCTAATATCCCTCTATTTGCTTCCAATTCTACGCAGTACTGTCACCTTTACACCGAATTCGTTTCACCCTGTCTGTTCAGAAATATTTAAATCAGTGATCCAGGCTTTCCTCAGACCCACGAGCTTGGAGCCGCCTTGTTGTCATAGAGGTGCGTTGTTTCTCCTGGTGCAGTCAGCCCACCGGCTCTTTCTCAACCCCCCAACTCCGACGTTGTAGGGGTCTGAATCCGTTCCCTGGGAGACAATGGAACACTGTCTGTTTCCTAGGACACAACAGAATGTGGAATCCGTTGTGGGACACAACTCTCCTGGATGAAAGAACAGGGAGTCTCTTTTGCTGCTGTTGACCCCAGAGGTCTATTGATTGCAGCGGACTCCACCAAGTCTCACCTCCATCTGATTTAATCACTTAATCACACTTTCTCAGTCAGCTGATTTACTCCACAGCCTGTGGACTGGGAGCACTGGCCAATCGATGCAAAGACTAGGGTCATACCTCCTCTTTCCCATGTGACCTGGCGCATCCAATCATGCCAGGACGTATTAGCCAACAGGCTCAAATGCTCTGAAGACAGATCCTGCCCACACTGAGATACAATCTGAAAATAGATCTTGGTAACCAATGGCGACAAACTCTGAACTTTTAAAAACCACTTCCTTTTGTGGGACCTTCAAGGAGAAAAATAGAGAGAGAGAGAAAACTCTGTCCACTCTGACCTCTGACCTCCTAACCCTTCCGGCTAATCTAACCAAAGGTTAGGGAGCCTTTATTGATGTCAGAGTTATGAATATGTGAAAGGCCCTCCGGGCTGGCCTGGAAGAGGGCGTGGCGCCCACAGGGCTGCCGTGTGTGCCCGTTCTCACACAAAGCCACCACCAACCTTCAGGAGTCATTTAGCTCAGAGCCACAAGACTGTTCAGTGGGAGACACTAGGAGTGCTACCCCCTCAAATGTCTCGCCTACCCAAAGGCACAAAACGAGGGGTAAAACCCCAGCAGCTGCAGCTAGACGGCCCCAAGGGGACCTGCCTCCTCCCCCTCTTACTCCTCCTGCTCCCCCTCTTCCTCCTTTTCCTTCTCCCCCTCTTCTTCTTCCTCCTCCTCCCACTCCTCACTCCTCATCCCCCTCTTCCTCTCCCTCCCCCTCCTCCACTTTATGACTAGAAAAGCCGCTCCTGAATCATTACCGTGGGAGACAGAGGGCAAGGACCGGTCGCCGCCAAGGCGACTGCAGCCATGGCAACCATGCATGGTGCTGGGAGAGGTGTGAGCAGTGAAAGACTGTCCCCACTGGGTTTGTGACGTAGGCGACAGAAACCAGAATCCTGCTGGAGGTGCCATGGCCTGAGGACCATGCCAGAAAGTGATAATCCACTTCTAGCAGCCTGTACAGCATGACTGAAAGAGTAACTGAATTAACCAGTGCCTGCAGACTTTAAAGAATATAACCCAAAAGCAAAGCCCTTACACACAGCTTCAGACCTTACCCTCACCTTCGAAGTACATATCAGAGGAGTTCACGTCACAGCATGTTGATAGCTTAGAACGGTTCATTTGACTAGACCAATCCAGATTAACCTGTCCTTCCTCAGTGGGCGTGGCCAGTGAAGCTGTCTTTGGGTCTGAGGTCCCTACTGTTTCTCTGGCTGCCCCAGGACAGGAAGGTGGGAAGACCCGCCCACATAGAAGATGCTCCCATACATTATTGATTTATATTATATTATATTGTCTTATATATATATATATAAATTATGTACTTATATTATGTACCTGTCTCATGCTTGCTAACAAGACTGAGATCATTTCATTCAACTGCTGTATAAAAAAAAAATCAAAAGCATCCCTCCCTGAGAGTGCTTATCAAGGGAGGCAAACATGTCAGACCGCTGCTCTCACACTAGTATTTTACACCACCGCTCTCACACTCGTATTTTACACCACCGCTCTCGACACTAGTATTTTACACCACTGCTCTCACACTAGTATTTTACACCACCGCTCTCACACTCGTATTTTACACCACTGCTCTCACACTAGTATTTTACACCACTGTTCTCACACTCGTATTTTACAACACTGCTCTCACACTAGTATTTTACACCACCGCTCTCACACTCTTATTTTACACCACTGCTCTCACACTCGTATTTTAGACCACTGCTTTCACACTCGTATTTTACACCACTGCTCTCACACTCTTATTTTACACCACTGCTCTCACACTAGTATTTTACACCACTGCTCTCACACTCGTATTTTACACCACTGCTCTCACACTCGTATTTTACACCACTGCTCTCACACTAGTATTTTACACCCCTGCTCTCACACTTGTATTTTACTCCACTGCTCTCACACTCATATTTTACACCACAGCTCTCACACTCGTATTTTACACCACTGCTCTCACTCCAGTATTTTACACCACTGCTCTCACACTAGTATTTTACACCACTGGTGTCAGTATTTTAATGGAAAGGCACCTTTTTGTTCCTAACTGTACTCTGCATATCACATGACATTCTTATTTTGTACCATATGATCTCTGATCTATGGTTTCCAATAAGGATCCAATTAAAATATTAAGAGAATCTTAAGATTATGCATATACAGTACATCCTCGGTATTTGTATCTTCAGTATTGAAGATATGTTCAGTATTTCATGAATACCAAAACCCTTTTCTGTGCACAGTTCTTCATGCACAAGTCTTCTTTGCTTGTGTGACTTCAAACAGCTGTCAGAACTAGCGAACATTAGAACAGATCAGGAAAACAACAGTGGAAAAAAAAACAACAAAGGCACCCCAAGCCACCTTCATCCAACAATATGTAGATTCACGTCATGCTGGTAAGCTCACAGCTACCGTCCCAGGTCAGACTTGACACTTCTCCTGACAGGAGTAATGCTTCTACACAATGTTTGTAGTGCTGGTGAAATCCACGGATCTGAGATGCGCCGCAATCAAAAAGCGGTCTGGAGCACATTCTGACAGCAGGCGCGGTGAGAAAGGCACCCTTCATTATACTGCAGCGAGACGGCAATCTCACACTGCACACTCTCCGAACTTCCGCTTACCAATTCTGACCACGATTTTGGCACCTGCATCTCCTGCTCATTTGTAGGCCAGATCTTCCCCCACCCCACCCTCATAAGCTCTTCAAAAGCGCCGTTTTGGGTCATGATTGAGGACCGTGGAGCGTTAGAGAGCCACATGCAGGAGTGTTTTTGGAACGAGAGACACAACAAGGGAGTGACAGATGCACAGGACAAAAGAGACTCACAATTTAGGGACTCCACAGATGCCTACAAGGTTATTGACAGAGAGGAAGTGATGAGCCCTAGAGATGTTCATTAGTGATTACGGTTAATTAAGAGGAGTCTGTGAGAGGAAGTGAAGGTGAGAGGTTTGTTAGTGCCTGTCTGCATCTGTGTGTCTCTGGTTGCGTGTGTGGCTGTGATACACTTTAACATATTTAATATCATTTGTACTGAAACCGCCCAACAAA
>NC_135212.1:36624376-36631876 GCF_052324685.1 Brachyhypopomus gauderio
GTTCACATCTCACTGGATACAGGCTGAGCCAGATCCTCAAAACACAAACACACACAAACACACACACACATCTCTTTCTCTCTCTTTAACATCAAACACAAACACACACACACATCTCTTTCTCTCTCTTCAACATCAAATGCGCACACACACTAAACACACCCCACAGACAAACACACTTTCATAAAGAAACACACACAGTGTGTGTTTAGACATACATCCCATGTCTAATCACACACATTATACAGCGTCCAAAACCAAACACACAACCACTCTTCTCAGATCCTCTCAGATCCTCTTAGATCTTCTGAATTCCTCTCAGTTTCCTTATCTTCTCCGTCACATTCAGAAGGAAACATTCTCTAAGCCTTGCTATAATCTGTGTGGTGGATATGCCTTCCTGTTAATGAAGTATTAGAACTACTTCAGATTTACCCAGAAGGGCATAATCACATATCCGATCAGTTCCATTCATTGTGTGTGTGTGTGTGTGTGTGTGTGTGTGTGTGTGTGTGTGTGTGTGTGTGTGTGTGTGTGTGTGTGTGTGTGACCCTGTCCTCAGTTCCTCTCTCTTTCTATGAACCCATTGGGAGTGACACCCAGCCTCAGTTGTAAGCTGCGCCTCTGAGTCACGTAATTACTACTCTGCTGCTCTCGCCGGTCATTACACACTTCCAATGTGTGTGTGTGTGTGTGTGTGTCTGTGTGTGTGTGTGTGTGTGTGTGTGTGTGTGTGTGTGTGTGTGTGTGTGTGTGTGTGTGTGTGTGTGTGTGTTGTGCATGCGTAAGGGTGTGTGTGTGTGTGTGTGTTGTGCATGCGTAAGGGTGTGTGTGTGTGTGTGTGTGTGTGTGTGTGTGTGTGTGTGTGTGTGTGTGTGTGTGTGTGTGTGTGTGTACGCATGTGTCTACAACTGTAAGACTGGCCGTCATGGCAACCACACCGTGAGTTCTGCTGCTGCTCAGTGAAACTGCTCATTAAGCCTTTCGCATTTTTCACGCGTGACCTCCCAGCATTCGAGGAACGGAATGACATCATGGGGAAACACTGCAGACACTCCGGAGGAAAGTCCTCACCATGCCTCACCACACCTCACCACGCCTCACCACGCCTCACCACACCTCACCACACCACACCTCACCACACCTCACCACACCTCACCACGCCTCACCACACCTCACCACACCACACCTCACCACGCCTCACCACGCCTCACCACACCTCACCACACCTCACCACGCCTCACCACACCACGCCTCACCACACCTCACCACGCCTCACCACGCCTCACCACACCTCACCACACCTCACCACGCCTCACCACACCTCACCACACCTCACCACACCACGCCTCACCACACCTCACCACACCTCACCACGCCTCACCACACCTCACCACACCACACCTCACCACACCTCACCACGCCTCACCACACCTCACCACACCTCACCACACCTCACCACACCTCACCACACCTCACCACACCTCACCACGCCTCACCACGCCGTTTGACGAGGCACCAACAGGAGTGCGATATCTTAGACCCTCCACTCAGGCCCGGTCATATATGATCTTTATATATGTGAGTTCATATTGCAGGTGAACTCAGTCCATGTTAGTTTGGTCATGAGCCTAATACGGACCTGATAAATGCAGCCAAAACATTTGCCTGAGTGGTCCTGCTGTGAAACCAGAACAAAGCCAGTTTATCAGGTCAGGCTGGGACACACGTTAATGTTGAACTAATAAATGGGACTCAGGTTCGAATCCCACAGTCACAAGCTTTGTCACCAGAATGAAAGCTGTCCTCTTGAGGGACAAGTGTGTCCATTGTCTTTAAGCAACCATGGCCAAGAGGACATGTGTACAATTAAGCATTCCCCTCTGAGCACATCTCACAAATGTACTTCACTGTGTGGCCTGTGGCTGTACCACACCAGAAGTGTCTCTGTGATGTAGAGTGGAAGTATCCTGTGTGCTCACTCTGTGAACCACAAGGGTTCTGTACTGCTAAAAACCAGATGAGGCGCTGGAACCATCAAAACACTGAAGTGGGGAACAGCGGAGGACTGGCCAGTGGGTGGCGCTACTCTCTACAGATGTGCTGGATGCTTCTGTCTCCTAATAATTGTATTTTCATGTTACATCCATGCAAATTAGGAGCAAAACAATGAAACGGTGAAAATTATGAACAGTAAATCTAGAGGTTAATCTGCCATATGACCTCGTCACTGTGCTCAAACTGAGATGATATTAGAAACCCAGATACGTATTAGTGTGTAGTGTACAGGATAGTTAATACAGGATGATGTCCAAACCGATCCACCTTTTCACATCCTTCTTGTGTGACTGCTGATCGGGTCCCTCCCATAGCGAGTACAGGCGCTGTGATCAGGGAGGAGGTTCTGTTCCCACACAAGATCTGCTCATGTACTGTGGGCGCTGGTGACGGCCAAACTGGGTCTACAGTCTGCAAATATGGGCACCAAATGGGCACACGACGCAGAGGAGGTCCAGACAGCTCTGGAAATAGAATGTGGCTGTCTGGTGGAGTTCGTAGTGAAGAACCTTGCTGTCATGAGAAAACCGGCTTTATTCCAAAAACTTTTAAGGAGATAAGGGGAAGAAAAGGTTGCGTTTTTGTTTTTACCAATTTATGATTCTACGCTGCAAACAAAAAAAAATCTCAACTTGTAAATAATATTTCTTTTATGACTAATAGAAAAAAATATATTTAAAAATGGAAAATAACTTTCTCTTGATTAGTAGTTTGAAACTAAAAGTCTACTGCAAAATCAAAATAGATCTGCTCTCCCAGAAGACATGTAACACAATCCCCATTAACCAAAACAATACCCACACACTGAATCAGAAACCTCCACACTATACTCATCACCTCCACACTATACTCATCACCTCCACACTATACTCATCACCTCCACACTATACCCATCACCTCCACACTATACCCATCACCTCCACACTATACTCATCACCTCCACACTATACTCATCACCTCCACACTATACCCATCACCTCCACACTATACTCATCACCTCCACACTATACTCATCACCTCCACACTGTACCTGTATTCCTCACCTCCACACAGTACCCATCACCTCCACACTATACTCATCACCTCTACACTGTACCTGTATTCCTCACCTCCACACAGTACCCATCACCTCCACACTATACTCATCACCTCCACACAGTACTCATCTCCTCCACACAGTACTCATCACCTCCACACAGTACTCATCTCCTCCACACAGTACTCATCACCTCCACACAGTACCCATCACCTCCACACAGTACTCATCTCCTCCACACTGTACCTGTACCCATCACCTCCACACAGTACTCATCTCCTCCACACTGTACCTGTACCCATCACCTCCACACAGTACCCATCACCTCCACACAGTACTCATCTCCTCCACACAGTACTCATCTCCTCCACACTGTACCTGTACCCATCACCTCCACACAGTACTCATCACCTCCCCACTGATGATGCAGGTCTTGTTTGGTGCAACAATGAGGATCTCCCCCCCTCCCCCACCCCCCGTTCAAATCCATAGCAGAGCAGACATCAGGATGGCGCCCCCTTTAGAGAGGGGTGAGGGACAATTTTATTAAAGCAACATGGGGTGAGGACATACACGATTCATGAATGTTAAGTAAAGTAGCGGTGATCAATCTACGCTTAGAGGCACAGGAGGAAATGTGTGTGTGTGTGTGTGCTAGGAATACAGCAGCTTCTGGATATCAATGGTAGCAGCACTACAGAGGCAAGTGTGGACACGCATCCCTCCCTCCCTCCCTCCCTACACCAGCGTCTGGGCTATTTTTATTCCTCCGTGTTCCTACACAGCCGCTGTGTGTTTTTATCCCCAAATCCGCCTCGCACCTGTCCACGCCGAACCCCACAGGAGCAACTTCATAACGAGGGGGCACATGGCCTGGTGTTATACTCTGACACTCCTGGGAGAGAGAGAGAGTCAGAGAGAGAGAGAGAGAGAGAGAGAGAGAGAGAGACAGAGAGACAGAGAGATAAAGATAGAGAGAGAGAGAGAGAGAGAGAGAGAGAGAGAGAGAGAGAGAGACACTACACAGGAGATCATCCAACATGAGTCACGGTTTATTTCTTTCCCTCAGAAACTGTCAGCCTGCTGGACAGACAGGTCGACAGGCAGACGGGCAGCTTGACTGCCAGCAGATTGCCCACTCTTACCTTGCACTGGTGCTCACACTGATTGGTGCTTCTGGCCTCGAGGGGTGTAGGGCACACGAAGACACGAGCGGGGGAGGAGGGGAAGGGCAGGGGGCAGGAGTGGGGGTTACTGGAAGGGTAGGGTGGGAGGGTACTGGGGTTAATGAGTGGCAGATGAGTAAATGATCTGAAAGCTGCATTGACAGACAAACACATATATACAGGCACACACACCCACACATACACACATATACACACACGTACCCACACACAAGAGTACACCCATACAGACACGCACGAGTACACACACACGTACACCCACCCGTGAGTACACACACACACTTAAACCCACACACACAGAGGAAAGGGATGTATTGAGCTGCAGGCCAAAAGAGAGATGAGAGGAGGAGAGAGAAAGAAGGAAAGGGGGATATGGGGAGGAGAGAGAAAGAAGAAACACCATTGACAGGAAAGAGAAAACGGACAGGAGAAGCTGAAAACATGATAGACAGAGAGAGATTGAGACAGACAGACATAGAGACAGTGAGAGCCAAAGAGAGACAGAGAGATATATATATTGGATAAATACAGTTCTATGTTATTATGTATAGTGCAATGTGTGTGTGTGTGTGTGTGTGTGTGTGTGTGTGTGTGTGTGTGTGTGTGTGTGTGTGTGTGTGTGTGTGTGTGTATTTACTGCTGGTTTCTGTGTGCATGTTACTTCTGTGTATCTATGTTCATCAAGCCAATAAAGGTCATTTAAATTAGATGGGAGAGAGTGAAACAGGGGAGACAGAGAGAGAGAGACAGAGACAGAGAGAGTGTGTAAGTTACTGGTGGCTATGGGAGGATATCAGCGCCAGGAGGGTGTCGGAGGGGTTCGGAGAGATTTGGAGTAGGTTGGAGAGGTTTGAAGAGGTTCAATCTGGTTCAGAGAGGTTCAGGGTGGTTCGGAGAGGTTTGGTCAGGTTCAGAGAGTTGTGCGTATGGATAGCTGTCCAGCTCCAAGCTCTGACTGTATAGACGTGAGATGCAGAAATGGTTCAGCAGCATTAGCTAATCTGACAGCCTCCGCAGGGCAATGTCCCATGGGCTAGCTCACTCTCTCTCTGGAATCCCCCTGGTTACCACTCAAGCGTAGCACACCAGTGTCTGCTAAGAGTCTCCGTAGACATCACACTAACACAGGTGTAGCACACGGCAGGAAGGCGGAGTTAGCCCCTCAGATGCTTAGCATTCCACAGAGCGCTAACAGGCTATCTGGTATCTGATTGGTCATGTTTATGAGTTATCTGAGTGATCAGTGCTGAGGGAGATGCCGGGGGCTAGGGGGTGGGACCTCTGGGCTAAGAGGGGCGGAGCCAAGGGGGCTGTCATCAGGTCTCAGACAGCACGCTTGACAGCGTTGTCGAAAATATCGACATATTGATTCTGAAAGTCCAAAACCAGACTACTGCACATTTCCTGCAGCATCGATTCTGTTCATATCAGATGTGCTTTCCTGCTCACTCATCCTATTGACAATGAGCTGTCACAGACGCTGTTACACACACACACACACACACACACACACACACGAGACTGGCCCTGTGTCTCCTCTCGGTCTCTGATGTTCAGAGGGGGTGTGTGCTGAACACCACTCTTCTCTCTGGCTCTGGTACCTCCTCCAGCTGGGGTTGAATATTGAAGCTGGAACTCACAGCACTGTGACTAATGCACATTGTGGAAAATATGTATATCAAATCAAATCAAATCTAATATATTTGTATAGCGCTTTTCACAACACATGTTGTATATGTATTATAACCACTCGTCCACTCATTCATTCACTCATTCACTGTTTAAAATAAGCTGTTCTCTCATAATACTTGATGTATACATTACAGAAATGGGAATGAATGAAACAGGAATTTGTTCCTTTCAGGAATTGTTGTTTTAATCAATATGTTAACATTTATAATTCTTTTGTCTTTTTATAAAATACATTAACACACATTCAGCTTTCTAAACTAAAACAGATTCAATCAGCTTATCTCACCTTCCTTCAGCTTTGGAGCTGTGCTTGGTAACCAATTAAAGCCCTACCAGCTGCTTCTCATTAGCATAACATCCTCCTTATTAGCATAACTGCCCTTCTTAAAGCAAGAGCAAGAACTCCAGCCTTTACTCAGCTCCTCTTTCTGGACTTTATGATGTTTCATTGACTCAAACACTGCACTGACTCTTGAAATGTTGCGTTGCAGACGTGTGTGTGTGTGTGTGTGTGTGTGTGTGTGTGTGTGTGTGTGTGTGTGTGTGTGTGTGTGTGTGTGTATATGTGTTTGTGTCTGTATGAGAATGTGTGCGCAAGTGTGTGCATTTGCATATGTGCAAGTGTGGTTTTGTATGTATGTGCATCCGTGTGTGTGTGTGTGTGCATGTGTGTGTGCGTACATGCATGTATGTGTGTGTGTGTGTGTGTGTGTGTGTGTGTGTGTGTGTGTGTGTGTGTGCGTGCGCGTGTGTGCGTGTGTGTGTGTGTGTGTGTGTGTGTGTGTGTGTGTGTGTGTGTACTGGGGTGAAGATCTATGCAGCATCTTAATCAGAAATGTGCCAATTAGCAGCACTCTCTAAGCATGTCTTCTCAATGTAATTCACTTAGCTTGGAAAACACATCTGATAGGTACATTTGTTTACTGATCCACTGCTTTCAAAGTCTCTCTCTCTCCTTCTCTCTCTCTCTCACATGCACAAGCACAAAGATTGTATACACAAACACACACAAACACACACAAACAAGTTGTCTCCAACTTTGTATTCTTTCACCTCTACCCACCTAACCCCCACAAAGAAAAACATTGTTACCATGGAAATTGGTGCCAAGAGACTAATTCTGTTTCCTGACCTTAAGCTCATTAAAAACTTTTCCAAGATCAGCCATGCAGGAGCCCAGGCGTGACGTCCCCCATCACCGTAGCAACATCTCCACCAGCGATTCGCATCAGTGATCATGTTTACCTCACATCCCCAAAGGCACACACGACAGAGGGCAGCACCAACAGCACACAGCCGAATGTCAGATACTTCCATCAGTAATGCCATCAGATATCAGACAACCCATCACGATCACACTGTGGCACTATGCGAGATATCTAGGATCACTAGACATGTTCTGCTGCTAAAACCTTCAGACAAGCGGAGGAGCCACTCTGGAGATTAATGCAGAAATATGTTGCTAAAGATCACACTGCATTAACAAGTGTGCTGTGAAGTCTGTTCCACACGCAGCGTGTTCCTCTACAG
>NC_135212.1:36636876-36662211 GCF_052324685.1 Brachyhypopomus gauderio
TGAACAGCCTCACCCCTCCGCAGGTTCGGGGTTGAGGGGCGAGATTAGGATGTGGGGCAGAAATGCTGGATGCATCTACTCCAAAGGTGTAGCAGCACAAGGGTGTAGCAGCACAAGGGTGTAGCCGCACAAGGGTGTAGCCGCACAAGGGTGTAGCAACACAAGGGTGTAGCAGCACAAGGGTGTAGCAGCACAAGGGTGTAGCAACACAAGGGTGTAGCAGCACAAGGGTGTAGCCGCACAAGGGTGTAGCAGCACAAGGGTGTAGCAGCACAAGGGTGTAGCCGCACAAGGGTGTAGCAACACAAGGGTGTAGCAGCACAAGGGTGTAGCCGCACAAGGGTGTAGCAGCACAAGGGTGTAGCAACACAAGGGTGTAGCAACACAAGGGTGTAGCCGCACAAGGGTGTAGCCGCACAAGGGTGTAGCAACACAAGGGTGTAGCAGCACAAGGGCACAGACGCCCTCTGGGCTGCTCCGGTTCAGCTCCTGGGGGTTGCTGGGATACCCGCACACTTTACGATCTCCAGGACATGCTGGAGGCTTTGATCCTGCCGCACCCAGCTCTCATTCAGCCACATGCATTTCATACTAATAACACCACTCTCTCTCTCTCCCTCTCTCTCCCTCCTTCTCTCTCTCTCCCTCCCTCTCCCTCCCTCTCTCTCTCTCTCTCCCCCTCTCTCCCTCCCTCTCCCTCCCTCTCTCTCTCTCTCTCTCTCCCCCTCTCTCCCTCCCTCTCTCTCTCTCCCTCTGCCTCTCTCTGTCTCTGTCCCTCTCTCTCTCCCTCTCTCACAGGTGTCAAGTTCAGTGGCATGACTCGGCAGACAAGAGAGGTGAGGAAATATACTTATGTCAGTGTGTGTGTGTGTGTGTGTGTGTGTGTGTGTGTGTGTGTGTGTGTGTGTGTGTGTGTGTGTGTGTGTGTGTGTGTGTGTGAGAGAGAGAGAGAGAAAGGCTGCTTGCTATGTGGGGCATGCATGGAGTACTCTATATCTCTGTAATCCATGCTCACTGTCATCACCACTATGATCATCAGTATGGAGTGATACACACACACACACATACACACACACACACACCTGACTTCCTAAACCTTGTTCTCTTCTCCTTCCCATAACTCTCTCTCCTCCACAGTCATATGATTTTGGCTCCTCCTCCCCTCTCCTCTTATTTGCATATTTGCATTTCCCCGCCCAGTGTGGACACACAGAAGTACTGGGCTGGTCCTTACCCACCAGGCCACAGTGTCATTCTGATCCGATCCCCCAGTTCATGCTCCAATTATGTTTATTAATTCACTAATTAATTCATTAATTCGCTAGCTTTATTGCGCCTTAAATGACTAAAAGAACTTGAAATTTGCCTGAGGCAGTCTCTTGTGCAAATAAGAAATTTGACGCTACGATTATGAATGCTCATCAAATATGGGGCCCCATCCAGCTGTATTATGACAGCGGATCGCTAATGTTTCTCAGCGTGGTGAATGGTAAATTTCACTTGCATTTCAGTCGAGTATGAAGTAAGCAATGGTGAGGTTTCGCCATCTAGTGTCCATTTAATGCTTAGCAGTCTTTTATGTTTTTTGCGTATGAGCGTCGTCTCTTTTGTCTAGTGTCATAAAGCTTTATAGCAATGCTTCTATAAGCCTTTATGAATTTCACTATGACTTTAAACATATTTTTAAGCAAAATTCTGTGAATAAACTTTTCATATATTTTCTACTGCACATATGAGTCTCTCACATATTGTCCATTAACTCATGAACTGATGCCCTGATAGCACATACACAATCTCTTCCCCTCCACTGCCTGCTCACCTATGTCCTCCTCTTCACCTTCATCTCTGCCTGTCTGTACTTGTGTGCAACGTCTTCCTCACTATTAACTAATCACAGCTTTACAGCTTCACAGCCTTCATGTGGCTTTACGCTTTTATGGATTTTAGGTGTCTTTGTCAAGCCAACATTACATTCGTCTCAAACATCCTTTCTAGATTATCATTATTGTTGATGTTCCTGTTGTTGCTGCTGCTGTTTTGTCATCTTTGTTATTGTTGTCGTTGTCATTGTTGTCATTGTTGTTGCTGATTTGTCATTGTTGTTGTTGTTGTTGTCGTTGTCATTGTTGTTGCTGGTTTGTCATTGTTGTTGCTGTTTTGTCATCGTTGTCATTGTTGTCGTTGTTGCTGGTTTGTCATTGTTGTTGTTGTTGTCGTTGTTACTGTGCTGTTCCTCATGTAGGAGCTGTGTGCCCAGCAGCAGGACAGTGAGGCAGCGGGCAGTGCTGCAGCAGTGCGGACGGGCCGAGGGAGCAGACGCGGCGAGCCGAGTGCCGATCACGCCGTCTCCCCCATGCCCTTTCCTGCCTTCGCATGGGACCGTGTGGCCGGCACCCCCGGGTCACGTGAGCACGAGCTGGATCCACCGCGCGTGACCAAACGGCGACGAAAACTCCTAAAGACCAGCCCGGTGGTCCGAGCCCCGCCCCCGGCCGCGCCCTCAGACCCACCCTCGCCGCCGCGGCCCAACCCCGCCCCGCCCGGCTGGCTCCGCCTCTCGCTGGCTCAAGACGAGCGCCGCCGCCTGATGCAGGAGGTGTGCGCCCGTTACCGCGGGGACGGCTCACGCACCGTCACGCCGCACCACGTGTCACGCGTGTACGTGGAGGACCGGCACCGGCTGCTGTACTGCGAGGTGCCCAAGGCCGGCTGCTCCAACTGGAAGCGCGTGCTGATGGTGCTGTCCGGCGCCGCCCCCTCGGCCCACGCCATCGACCACGACGCCGTGCACTACGGCAACCACCTGAAGCGTCTGGACAGCTTCGACCGGGCCGGCATGGCCCGCCGTTTGCGCGCCTACACCAAGGTGGTGTTCGTGCGTGAGCCGTTGGAGCGGCTCGTCTCCGCCTTCCGTGACAAGTTCGAGAGCCCAAACTCCTACTACCACCCCGTGTTCGGCAAGCCCATCATCTCGCGGTACCGTGCCAACGCCTCTAAAGCAGCGCTGACCACGGGCAGCGGCGTGACCTTCCCGGAGTTCATCCGCTACCTGCTGGACGTGCACCGCCCCGTTGGTATGGACATACACTGGGAGCCCGCCAGCCAGCTCTGCAGCCCCTGTCTGCTCGACTACGACTTCATCGGAAAGTTCGAGACCATCGAGGAGGAGGCCAACTTCCTCCTGCGGCGTATAGGTGCTCCGGGAAACCTCACCTTCCCCACGTTCAAGGACCGCAACCCCAACGCGGCCAGGACCTCCGCTCACATGACACAACATTACTTCTCACAGCTCAGCGCCTCTGACAGGCAGAGAGCGTACGACTTCTACTACATGGACTACCTCATGTTCAACTACTCCAAGCCCTTCAAGGACCTGTACTGAGATGCCAGTTGGCACGCCCACCTTTGTTGTCGGTGGCATGGCTGCGGTTGTCGGGACAACTGTTACTACGTGCTGCCTCCCCCGACCTGATTCAGTTTATGCTGAAAAAAATGACACTTCCTGCGTTAGCCACCCATTCTAACAAATTTACGCTGTAAAGCTGTCTACTACGTCAGTGCTTCATAGCATTAGTTGTGTGAGCAACATGTCCAGTTTACACTGGTAAGAGAGAAAATTGACTGACTTATTCTTGTGGTATATTAAGTTAAATCATCAGCAAGATGACATGATCACAAATCAGATCTGCACTTTGACCACAAGGTGGCAGTATTGCTTTGCAAAAGCATTGATTCTCTTCCCCATTTCCATACACTCAAAATAACAGCCAACCTTTCCACACACAGACTTCACACATGCTCATGTCACCTTCACCTAAACTAATATTTTAAAGTAAAATAAATATATATAAATATATTATATTCAAAATTGTAAAAAGGGCATTCAGAGCACTATATATTTTTCTATGTATTTGTACATTGGCTTTAGGTGTAGCTGTGTGTGTGTGTGTGTGTGTGTGTGTGTGTGTGTGTGTGTGTGTGTGTGTGTGTGTGTGTGTGTTTGGATGTTTTCAATGGAGGTCATTTTGAGCTTGTAGTAGGAATTCTGAATGTGTGTGTGTGTGTGTGTGTGTGTGTGTTTCACCCCAAACATTATGGACGTTTCTCTTTGTAATGGATAATTAAGGTTAATGAAGGTAAACATGTGTTTGACAACTTACATCATGACAAATTGTGATTCAGAGAACCACCCCCACCCCTCCTTAAGTATTTCCGCGAGGGTAATCTATAAGACCCAAGAGAGTGTCCTTAAGTCCTTAAGTATTCCCATGGGGATGTTCTGGTTCATCTTTTGTTGTCCCTTGAATTTTAAATGTTGTCCCTTCTAACCACATAATTATACATAATCCCCTTTAACTGTCCTAATGTTCCATACTAATGTCTGAATAAGCAAAACAACACCAAAAAGCGCCACTGAACACTGTTGACTTAGAGCCCATGTGATTGACAGCTACTTCAGCCTCTCCTGAATGTTTCTGGGTTGTACCAGTCTTGACCTCAGCCAGACAAAATGGTGGCAGAGCCCCAGGGTGGCAGAGCTGTGGATCCAGGCAGTACAGTCAAAGCTGTGAAAACACTCCCACTCCAGCCCTTCAGCCTTGCTACCCTGCAGGGTTCTGTGCTCGAGCATACCTGCCCCCGCTCCTTTATTAGGTGGACCTGTGGTTCTAGCACAGGGTGCCTGGGGTTCTAGAACAGGAGATGTAGCATTGTGGGGTTCTAGAGCCTGATCACTAACATTGAAAATGGATCTGGGTTCTAGAGGATGTCCTCTAGGCTTCTAGACCTGGGCATCTGGTGTTCTGGAACAGTGAATATAGGTTCTAGAGCACAACACCAGAATCCTTATGACTCAAGTTGAGAACAATAACAAGTGACTGTGGTTATCAAGTACATCTATAAACTGCCAGTATGAGCACTGGTCTTGGAACAGGTTACTCTCCTGTTTGTTGTGGTCCTGCTGACAAATACAGATCTGGGACCAGCACACCTGTTCTGAGAAGCTTTTGCACAAAGAGTTGAAGTGGCTCTGAAAAAGTTAAACATATTCTGTAAGAAGCTTCATATATTTTGCTAATCAAAAATACAGTTCCTCACCCTGGAGTTGCATATGAAAAGATTACAATAGATTCTTATTTAATTATATATTTAAAATAGACAAAAAAGCTTATTGCAAAGATATAGAAAAATATAGAAAAAAGGATTCATACATTATATATACATATAAAAATGGACGTGTGTTAACCAAGCATATGTTGAGATGTTTTTCTGAGTGGCGTGGTGGTGTTGGAGAGCCCCAGTATGGTGCTGTGTGTTGAGACGCTGCAGAGAGACAGGAGCAGTGAAGATGGCTGATAACTCCACCTCCTGCTGCTCCACCTCCAGCACTGACCACATGTCCCACCCATGCAGCCCTGACCACACACGTCTCCGTGGAGACACTTGTATGGAGGAACGGAAGTGAACTCATAACTGACGTTGTACAAACACATGTACAAATCTGTCATTTACTGCCCTCTGCCTTATTTTACACTGCCAATCAACCCGTGTGAATCAGGAAGACATTCTTCAGGTGGTGAAGCTCCCTCTCACGCTCTCTTTCTCTCTTTCTCTTTCTCTCTATCTATCTATCACTGTTGACTGTCTCTGAATAAATGTTTTTGCATTGATCCTTCACTGTCATAGCCTTCATATTGCTTAAAGAGCTGCATGTTGGTGCTTTCTACCAATGTTATCAACATGCTGCTGTCCTGGATCACAAACTTCCACAGGGTACTGGGGTGATCAAAAACACTAAATGTAACATGGCAACTGACACTCATACCACACTCATATCTCACTCCTTAGCACACTTATCACTCTAACACACTCTAACCACAATCTTTTCACTTTTCTAATCTCTTACCACACTAATACTCTCATCACATTCTAGCCACACTCGTATCAGTTATCACACTCTAATCATGCTTTAGCCACGTTGTAACCACTCAAACCACACTCTTACCACACTCTAGACAATCTAGCCACACTCTAAGCACATTCTAACCACACTAACCAACCACACTCTAACACACATCACACTCTAACCACAATCTTTTCACTCTCTTACCACACTCTAACACACTAATACTCTCATCACATTCTAGCCACACTCGTATCAGTTATCACACTCTAATCACGCTTTAGCCACGTTGTAACCACTCAAACCACACTCTAGACACTCTAGCCACACTCTAAGCACATTCTAACCACACTCTAACCAACCACACTCTAACACACATCACACTCTAACCACACTCTTATCACACTCTTATCACACTCTAACATTTTTACCACACTCATCACACTACAGCTCTTTTACCACACTATAACACTTTTACCACACTCTTATCACACTATAACACTCTTATTCATAGTGACTTTGTCCAGGAGCCAAGTAACAACAACTTGGCACTGGTGAGTCATAGCAACCTTCTAAAGATGACAGCAGGGGCGATTTTAGGATCTGGTCTTTAGGGGTGCCCAGCCCCCAGTGCTCACAGAGGCACAATACCAAAGTATTGCACAGGTGCAGAGCAAGTTTTTTTCATAATATAATATTTAAAAAATGTGTTGAGCCAGGGGGTGCTGAGCAACCTCACGGTGGTGCTCTAGCACCACTAAAAATACCCTAGCCTCGCCCCTGGATGACAGGTCCAGGTTCAGCATCAGAAAGGCATTCTACTTTTAACAATTCCTAGTAAATCATTTTAAACGATGTTCATAAAAGAAAGATCAACCCATACATGCATATAAAAAGTGTTTTGTACATAAGGAATGACCATTCTCCACTGCTGATACACGAACTTTGACCCTCTCCTATATACAGAATGTAGCTGCAGACACCTTCCTGAAACAGTCCTGGTGTCTCTGTGGCTCATGAATGAACAAATACTAGTAGAAAATATCATTTTAACACTGCAACATTAACAATCTAAAAATGTGTGTGCTTTGTTAACACCAGGTTTTTAGTAATTATAAAAAGGCATCAGAAATCGCCAGTTGCGCAAATTTAAGCAGTACCATAAGTGTAATCATGTATGACAACAGGACACCGGGGTTGCTAGGGGAGACTACGCGAGATCCCACTGTACCAGACTGCGACTGCACAAGGGGAATTAGAGGCAACGTTTAATTAAATAATTCACCGTTTCCCTTTTCCACTATTTCGTAAGATGTTTTATAGAGCAGGGTGTCGCCCCCCCCCCCCCCCCCCTCTATATCTCTCTCGGTAGTTTAAGATGGAGAATTTGAATAAAGTGCCTACGGCATTTTGCAGCAGTGCTAGTCGTGAGGGCGTGCAGTGAGAATTCAGTCCAAGCGCGCGCACAAAACAAAGCGCTCCATCCTTCTCATTAGCGGCAGTAGACGCTCGTCTCGCGAGTGAGAGGGAGGTTTTAACTACACGCCGCCCGCGGGCTAGGACGCCCAACCCAGCAAACAAGACTGTTTGTTGAGTGTAGAACTTCTCTAACTGGATCTCAAGACTTCGAGCTCGGAGCTGAGAGAGGAGGCAATGGACGGCGGGGTAAATTGTAATGCAGCCACGCGCTGTCGCTACGCGCACTGGGAATTGCCCGAAGGTAACACAGACGCTTTCAGTTAGTCTCGCGCTCAAACTTTCACCCGTCTAATAACAAGTCCTAAAGTGACTAATAACCCACATGTAGTGGCGTGGAGACATGAAACTAATTTACTCCATAACACTGTGGTGATTACAGTGATGAAATGGCACGTAGAACAAGTTTTTACAGCTGTGCATGTGCAAACTGGTTTGATCTGCAGTATCTCGATAGGGTCACATGGTGGCAGCACCTGCTCTGTGTCGTCAAAAGATTTGTGAAGAAAATCAATCATGTATGTAAATCATGTATGTAAAGTTAATTTCATTGTAACATTATTATTATATAAATGTGACGTAACTACACGACCATACAAGCCTATGTACACATAGATATATCTCTAAATTTTATTTGGCATTTTTCATAATTATAGAAAAGTTTATACAATAAAACAATAGATAAATAATCTTAAGTCTAGTGAGCTTCCACAGTTTATGTTCTTATCAGTTCCTTATATATGTGGTTATGAATAAAAGCTCCCATCACATAGACTATCAGAGAAATTGGTCATTAAAGTAATTTCAGCTTTGAGGAGGGACACCACCCAACCTCACCACTCACACCAGCCAGCTCACCACTCACACCACCCAACTCACCACTCACACCACTCAACCTCACCACTCACACCACCCAACCTCACCACTCACACCACCCAACCTCACCACTCACACCACCCATCTCACCACTCACACCACCCATCTCACCACTCAACCTCACCACTCACACCACCCAACCTCACCACTCACACCACCCAACCTCACCACTCAACCTCACCACTCAACCTCACCACTCAACCTCACCACTCACACCACCCAACCTCACCACTCACACCACCCATCTCACCACTCAACCTCACCACTCACACCACCCAACCTCACCACTCACACCACCCAACCTCACCACTCAACCTCACCACTCACACCAGCCAACTCACCACTCACACCACCCAACTCACCACTCAACCTCACCACTCACACCACTCAACCTCACCACTCAACTCACCACTCAACCTCACCACTCACACCACCCAACTCACCACTCTCACTACCCAACTCACCACTCTCACTACCCAACTCACCATTCACACCACCCAACTCACCACTCACACCACCCAACCCACCACTCACACCACCCAACTCACCACTCTCACTACCCAACTCACCACTCTCACTACCCAACTCACCACTCACACCACCCAACTCACCACTCACACCACCCAACTCACCACTCTCACTACCCAACTCACCACTCACACCACCCAACCCACCACTCACACCACCCAACTCACCACTCTCACCACCCAACTCACCACTCTCACTACCCAACTCACCACTCTCACTACCCAACTCACCACTCACACCACCCAACTCACCACTCTCACTACCCAATCTATCACCTGTGACTCATACACCCCAGTCCTCACTACCATACACTTATGATTAAAGTTACTGAAGCCTTTTCCCAGATGAGATTCTAGTAAAATAGTTACACCCCTCAGGAGAATAAAGGCTCCCTGGAAGAGTGTCAAGGAATGAAGAAGTCTGGAGAGGTCAGGGTGTGGAGAGGTCAGTGTGTGGTGAGGTCAGGGTGTGGAGAGGTCAGGGTGTGGAGAGGTCAGGGTGTGGAGAGGTCAGGGTGTAGAGAGGTCAGGGTGTAGAAAGGTCAGGGTGTGGAGAGGTCAGTGTGTGGTGAGGTCAGGGTGTGGAGAGGTCAGGGTGTGGATAGGTCAGGGTGTAGAAAGGTCAGGGTGTGGAGAGGTCAGGGTGTAGAAAGGTCAGGGTGTGGAGAGGTCAGTGTGTGGTGAGGTCAGGGTGTGGAGAGGTCAGGGTGTGGATAGGTCAGGGTGTGGAGAGGTCAGGGTGTGGATAGGTCAGGGTGTGGAGAGGTCAGGGTGTAGAAAGGTCAGGGTGTGGAGAGGTCAGGGTGTGGTGAGGTCAGGGTGTGGAGAGGGTTAACAGAGACAGAGAGGTTGAAAGAGTGTAATGTGGGCCCACAATGTCCCCCTGAGTATCATACCTGTGGGAGTGTCCAGAGCCCCCATGTCCATCCCTCATCTCAACAGGCCTGCAGAGGGGGCGGAGCCAAGCACAGGTGCAGACCAGACCAGGATGGAATTCCAGGAGTTCAGAGAATTGCTTTAGGAACAAAACTCCTGAGGAGCTAATCGGGCAGTACACATGAGTGAAAACATCTCAGTGTGGGAGGGCAGAGGGAGGTGGGGATGAGAGAAAGAGAGAGAGGGGGAGAGTGGAGAGAGACAGAAAGGGAGAGAGAAAGGGAATGAGAGAGAGGGAGAAGTCAGAGGGGGCAGAGAGAGAGAGAGAGAGAGTAATATGATATACAATAGGAACTCAGCAGATACAGTGGCCTCTTAAAAGCAACATGTTGGCAGAGGAAAGTACTGTGTCCCAAGACAGAGACAGAGAGAGAAAATGAGATGGATAGAAAGAGAGAGAGAATATGTCTGTAGGCATAGCCCATCACAGAGACACCCCTAGTGTAAGTGTAATTCAGAGAGAGCTCTATTGCATGTTAATGGAACAATATTGATCTAGTTGTGAACATATTGCCAAACATACTGCCTTGCCTTCCCACACGCCTACGGTAACGTTGCTACTGTTAGAGAAGCAGGAGTGTATGTTAGTGCTGGCGCAACTGACACCCCAGTACACCAGTATCTCAGTACACCTTGAGTCAGTTGGTCTGAAGGTACAGTCGACTCCAAGTCGTTACCAATAAGATAAAGGACAAACGGTTTCAGGTGACGTTTTCTGTACACCTAGAATTGGTCCCCATGAGCTCTGGAGGAACCTCTGAAGAGAGACCTCCTGGCGAGGGGATGTGCTGAATGTGTCGTGCGGGGCGGAGCACCATGTGTCGCGCGTCTCCCCAGCTCCGCTACCCCGCAGGCTGCGCGCAGATGCCTCTCGGCTTCTCCGTGTTTGTCGTGCATAATCTGACGTTCGTACAGCAATTTCTTGGTCCTGGCGAACAGTGTAGGTTAGCTCAGGCGTTTCAACGTCGAAGACACAACGCAAACACGAACGCCTCGGGTGCGAGTTATAACCTCCGTCCAGAAATACCGAGCAGAGTGACGAACCGCAGCTAATCGGGCTCGACCAGCGGGTTGTGTTGGAGCGATACCATCTGTTCCTTATATCCTTGCTTCTGTCTTGCATCGTGCTGGTTTTTGAGTATAGCAGTGCTTTAGAGAAGAGAAACCATCAAACCGTGGAGTTTTAAACATTAAAAACGAGGCTTCCCCCAGCCTGCAGGATTTAGTTCTGCCCAGCGTATCGTGTGCTGACTGCTAGCGCCATCCATCACTACCCGGGCATTTGTCACACTAAAAGCGCACGGGTTCAGTGCTGTCGTGAGACAGATTTTCAGAGATCCTTATTGCATGCGACAGGAGATAAGGAGCGATAAGTCTGCGCTACATCAATCGACGGCTGCTGGTTTCACTGGTTTGAGATATGAAAATAAATTGATATAGGAATAGGCACGTGTGTGTGTGTGTGTGTGTGTGTGTGTGTGTGTGTGTGTGTGTGTGTGTGTGTGTGTGTGTGTGTGTGTGTGTGTGTGTGTGTGTGTGTATACATGCACATACATAGACCTCAGCTGGTTAGAAAGGAGAATGGTGAATCCAGAGCAGTGATAGAACAGAGACTACCCCACAAAACAGAGACTACCCCACAAAACAGAGACTACCCCATAGAACAGAGACTACCCCACATAACAGAGACTACCCCACAAAACAGAGACTACCCCACAAAACAGAGACTACCCCATAGAACAGAGACTACCCCACATAACAGAGACTACCCCACAGAACAGAGACTACCCCACAGACCAGAGACTACCTCATAGAACAGAGACTACCCCACAAAACAGAGACTACCCCACAGAACAGAGACTACCCCACAGAACAGAGACTACCCCACAAAACAGAGACTACCCCACAGAACAGAGACTACCCCATAGAACAGAGACTACTCCACAGAACAGAGACTAACCCCACATAACAGAGACTAGCCCACCAGTGACTACCCCACAGAACAGAGACTAGCCCACAGAATAGAGACTACCCCACAAAACAGAGACTACCCCACAGAACAGAGACTACCCCATAGAACAGAGACTACTCCACAGAACAGAGACTAACCCCACATAACAGAGACTAGCCCACCAGTGACTACCCCACAGAACAGAGACTAGCCCACAGAATAGAGACTAAACCATAGAACAGAGGCTAACCCAAAAGAACAGAGACTAACCTACATAGCTCGCTCTGATTGGAAAAAGTGACGCCTCACCCAACACCATCACTTATTACATGATATGACCAGAAAATGTCATCAGCTAGAAACTGAACAGCCCTATCAGTCAGAGAGTGAGAGAGAATCAAGATAGACAGACACACATATTTACACTCTCACCCTCGCGACCTTTCTTCCCCATCTTTTTTACTCCCTACACACACACACACACACACACACACACACACACTCTGCCTCGGGCCCTGCAGCTGTCTGAATGAGCGGCCAAGGCACTGACAGTGCAGAAACCCCCCCAGGCAGACCTCATCAAGCCCTACAGGCGTGATACTCCATTCTTGTTCCCAGAGGGCAGGTTCATACAGACTCCACCATGCCTTTGCCCAGGTGTTAGTTTAACTAACTATTCAGTAATTACAAAAACCTGGACCGGATTCTATACAGGGCCCGGATTATCAGGACCCTGCAGTATCTCAAACACAAACAAATACAGCACACAATGTTTAACACCATGGACCAATGATCAGGAGACACAGTCTGACATTCAGGCTGTAAAAAGGGGCGTGGTCACACATTGCCCTGCCCACTCTATGAATTGTACAGCCTCTTTTCTGCCTGGGGTGGAGAACACAGGTGCACTAACATTCTGACACTAACAGGTTACATTTCTTACAATTACATTATTTATATAGACAATAAGCATTAATTTGCATTAAATGCAAATGTAACATAAATTAAATACTATTACATTAAAACTGGTACAATAAACATGAAAAGTAACAGTGATATGATACTTTTTAGCAGAAAGTATGAGTACGGGTAGATGGTGTCTCACAGGTAGATGGTGTCTCACAGGTAGATGGTGTCTCATGGGTAGATGATGTCTCACAGGAAGATGGTGCCTCACAGGTAGATGTGCCTGGCCCACCGCCAGATTCTGAACAGAACAGGTCTCACCCTCATCATAATTGAAGATGTGTAGGATTACATGGAATCAGGTAGGCAACATCTGCAGCTTTATAAATGCCCTCTAGGTGGCACCAGTAACGTAAGTAACGCTAAGCGAGCGGTTGTCATTGCTATTATTAGAAGACACATAAACGGAATTTAAACATTTCATTTTGAAGCCAGCGCTGTTTGAGTTTTAAAGTATTTAAACAGCCTCTCTCTCTCTTTATGTGTGTTATGTGTGTATGTGCGTGTGTGTGTGCCTGTAGGCCTTAATTAAAGGCTCGCGTTTAACATCTGAAACACAACCCTAGCCTTTCAGTTTGCAGGTGGAAAATGGAAAGTGTAAATGTCATCAAGCTTGCGTTCACCGTGAACAGCACGTGAACACGGAACGGCACGTGAACACGTAACGTTACATGAAGAAGAAACGGCACGTGAACACAGAACGGCTGAGAAGGCTGCGTTCTGCGTTCTTGTGGCTTGTATTTCGGTTTACAAATTTAACCAGAGGTGTCAATTTCAGGTTCAGAAAGTAAAAGTCCTCACCAGGATTTTGCTCAGGCTTCCTGGATTGTGTTGATTCCACTAATTTTACCTGGATTGCACTAATTAGAAAATCTAGCAAGCTTGAGCAAAATCCTGGTGAGGACTTTTACTTTCTGAACCTGGAATTGACACCTCTGAATTTAACTAACAGTAAAACACTAAAAAAAGACGGTTTCTGATATGTGATTTCAGACATTTGCGTCCGTAACAGGTGAAAATGAAATTTAAGTAATCCAGAGAACTTTGATGTAAACACTTAGGTTATGATCCTTATAGGTTATTAGCTGCATTGATCATCTGGCCTCTAGCGGCCATCGCTCGTTTTGAAGCGCACTCAGATGGACAGTATGACAACCGCATAAATTACATTGTAAAAGAATAATCACGTGTGTCACTTGGTCGGGACCTATAGAGAGATCAAAAATGTATTAGAGAAAGGCCTACAGGCCAAAGTAAATGCATAACAACCAAGTAGGCAATTTCGCAGTTGTAATAAACAGGCTTAATTGATGGTGAAGACTACTTAGATGACATCATCATATTGTATCTGTACCTGTGAGAAGATGGCAGGTTAGAGAGTTCTGAAACACTGCTGCCTCGTTTCCTTCTTATTGAGCAATTCAGAATTTGCGTTATAGTTCACACAGATTTGAACAGATATTTGCTGGTCGTTATTATCAGCAGTGCTTTGTTAGACTACACGTCGCAGAGAGACGGTCACATCATCATCCGCAACAGATTTAGAGAAAAGCCACACGTCACCTTCTCACCTCAAGATTTTAGCCACATTGCCTTTTATCACCAGTCACAAAAATGCCTCTCATGCCTCATGATGTTTCTCATGCCTCATTTAGGGGCCTTACCCAAGGAAGTTGTGACAGGGGCCCTGTGAGGCTGCATTGTGATTGGCTCTGAAGGAAGTGAACACTCATTATGCTGCACTCATTAAGTTTTTTTCCAACAACAGCGCATTAAATGTTAGTGGTTAACAACGTAAAGCGGCACCAGTATTGACAACTTAGCGGCTTTGTTGCTATATTTAGAGAGCATTCAGACCTCTCTATCCACTCTTTTAGGGGCCTACGTCATTTAGCGACTTTCAGCTACTTTTAGGACAGCCGATAGCTGCTTTCCTTAGTGAGGAGTTGGCAACACGTCATATAGACTAGTGGTGTTGAAAATGTGCTGCACGTGAAGAAACTGCATGTATGAAGTAACTGCATGTATGAAGAACTGCATGTATGAAGTAACTGCATGTTTGAAGATCTGCATGTACAAAGTAACTGCATGTATGAAGAACATGTATGAAGTAACTGCATGTATGAATATCTGCATGTACAAAGTAACTGCATGTATGAAGAACATGTACGAAGTAACTGCATATATGAAGTAGCTGCATGTATGAAGTTCTGCATGTATGAAGTAGCTGCATGTATGAAGTTCTGCGTGTATGAAGTTCTGCGTGTATGAAGTTCTGTATGTATGAAGTTCTGTATGTATGAAGTAGCTGCATGTATGAAGTTCTGCATGTATGAAGTTCTGTATGTATGACGTAGCTGCATGTATGAAGAACTGTATGTGTGAATGAAGTAGCTGCATGTTAAACAACTAGCTATATGGCTAATGCAGAAATCCATCGTAGTGTGAAGCTTTTTTGCTATATAGTTCTTTCCAAAAATGAAGAGAAAAGGTGATAACATATATATATATATAAAAATAATAATAAAACTCTCATGCAGAAAGTCAGTTGGAGCCAGAGAATTCAGTTATGGCAAACTGGTTCAATATACACCCTTGGCTTGAATATTAAACACACTTCAGTCCTTCCCCAAAATTCAGAGCCAGTATTTGACTCAGCAGCTGGATTATAAGGTGACTCACAGAGAGGGGATTTACAATTCATGCAGTCTGAGCGGCATAAACAAGCAAGAATTGATTCATTATTACAATTGATAGTTGATAATATTGTAAAGCAAATAACACAAAAGTGAACGCACCGAATGGTGATCATTTATTAATGTCTTTATAACAGAAAACTGTTTAAAATGTTGATTCATATTGAATGTTTACTTTTTCTTCTTAAAGTCTGGCACCATAAGGTAACTGAAGTAACCGACCCCTCTAACAGAGCCCACACATCCCAAACCATCTTACAGTCATGAAACAAACATTTATCATGTAATCATTGGTGTCATTTCACGCAGCCTCGTCTTAGCTGTACATCGAGCTTCTAACGTTTTAAAGTCAGTTGTTTTCTGTTTTATTTCGAAGGTCTCGAAACGAACAGCGTAATTTGCGTGCGCAAGAAAGCGGTCAACACTTGTGATGGATCTCGGGCCTGAACTCTGAATTCTTCTTCTCTTCACTGCCGACACTGTTAAAATCCATAAATTACGGAAATTAACTGATGGGGCCCGAGGCTACTTTGTAAGCTATTTAAATCTTTAAATTTACAACATCTTCCGCAGACTGGTGTAATTGAACTAACTCCGGGGTTGTTATTCTAATGAAGAACAGAATATGCAACCTTTTCCTTCAGTTTGTAATCCTGAAGACAACAAATTTCAGGCCAGCGGGTGAATTCTACTTTGCCGGGGTACGAAGAGAGCACGCGGTCCTGAAGTGCGCGTGCTGTCGGCGGGCCAGCAAATGGACAAGCCTGTTATCAGGCCGTCCCGTCTACTGCGCCTTTTCCCTCTGCGTTCATACAGTTGAAAAAAGTCGATTTTTTCAGGTGTGTGTGTGTGTGTGTGTGTGTGTGTGTGTGTGTGTGTGTGTGTGTGTTTGTGTGTGTTTGTGTGTGTGTGTGTGTGTGTGTGTGTATGTGTTCTCCCGGACCGTTCCACATCTCTCACACTGGTTGGCGCCAGACGCCAAGAATCAGAGACCGAGCCAGCGACAGGCTGCGTTTGAGATACAGTAATTGCGGGTCTCAATGCTACATCAATTATTCACAGTTATTTACACGCAAATAAACAAACATCCAAATAAATAAATAATAAACTACTCAATGCTAGTACCTGGATGGACAAACGATACTTAATCTGGTGCAGACACACAAATGCATTCGTTTCATTGTGTGCATATTTGCACATTGCATTGGAATAAAACATTTGTGGCAGGATTTGTTTAATCTGAACATTTTATATCTTTGAGGTACAAAGGTTGGTCGCTGAAACTGCAGAATGTTTGCCTGCTTGCATGGGAAACCTTCGCGCCAGACATCTCCATCTAGCCGGGTGCTATAATTGAAATGGCGCGTTTCGCCTCAGGCGGGTTGTGAGGGCGCTTTTTGCAATAGCAGAATGCATGTCGATAGACGTCATTTGGTTTTAATGGCCTACAGGAAATTTGGCGTTGCAATGCGAGAAATTAGGAAAGGGGGAGAGAGGACAGGAAAAATCGCCGCGTGCACACTATTCTAGGATATATCCTTTTTTTCTTTTATAGCCACTTTATCAACAAGTTCTGCTGCTTCTGTATGAGCGCCGTGAAGTGGGGAGGGAATCAAAGCACGCCCTGATTTACTTATTTAGAGAAAGAAAATGTATGCCTTGCTAAAAACGCCCGCGGAAATATTACATCAGACGAAATGACAATGATTAAAATCTGCTTTTTCAACTCTTAACTCCGTTAATCGACGCGCCACTTGACTGACGCTGTAGCATTAAACCGTTATTCCCTGTAAATCAGAACTTTGAACCGTTACGGGCGCTCAGCGATTCCTACTTTGTCGAAAAATACTAAAAAAACAGAACACTAATGCTTCAGAATAATCATTCGGCGAGGAGGGGGAATATCACGTTTTCATCTTAAAAAATGAGCCCGGGCGAGAGTGGGGTTGAGCTAATTGTAGCCTAATCCTTGGCCCAGAGGCGTCTAGGCAGCCTGGAGCAAGAATGCTTTTTTAGCTCTGCTCTGTTATTTAGAGACGGATTACTGGCTTCCTTCTTCTCATAAGCGACCCGGCACATTATTTTTTGCAAAAAATAATAAAATACGATCAGCTGCGTGAAAGGAGGCTACAGAAGCAAAACGACCGAAAAATAAAGTGTTAAGAAAAAAGGATTAAAGGGAGCGAGAAGACATCTGCTCAATGTTCAAGGTAAGAACGGTCGCCTGCTTCCTGTGCGGCGGCGGCGGAGAGTGCTCGGTGTGAACGAGCCGAGGCTACACTAGCTTATAGATCTTTAAAGCCACAGTGACCCTTTTCAATCAGTCTATCAGCCGGGGATACACTTGTTTTAATGCAGTTTGAGGTTATTTGTGCTCTTGGCTGGAAGAGTCGGGTAGGTTGGCTCCCCTCGCTCGTAAGATCGAGAGCCCCACTGAATCGCACTAGTTTATAGAAACTTGGAGCGTTTGAAAGGCAGAGCGGAACCTTCGACTGGGACGACCGACGCTGTCTGGGATTTTGCTTTTGGACTCCTACCATGTTCGAGACGGTATGATCTGACTTAATCTCATCGCGTGGCAGGAATGTTCGTGAGTTACACAGGCGATAGTGTTTTGGACGTTATACAGAAGCGGGGTGATGCTGTGCGTCCAAGCTCGAGGTGGCTTTCGCTTCAAGCCACGATGTGCAACATTATGCCTTTTTACGCATCGATTTCATTACACAATTTTGAGACTTTTCATAGGCTAATCGATTCTGTTATTCAGCGATGACCATCTTTAAACATTATATCATGATATGCATGTTAGGCATATATTAAGCCGAATATCAGTGACAAGACGCCATATTGTAAAAATGTTCTGAATTTGGGCTACCCGTCGGGCACTAGAAACAAACTGTGTTCAGTTGGGCAGAAGTATAGAAATATTGACTATATTGGTAGGCGAAATAAAAGAAGTGCTGTGAGGCAGCTGTGAAAGACGCCGTTATTGTGAGTTTGACTGGCGGGGACCTGACAGCGGCGTGTGCCCAGGGTACCTTAAGTTTTACAGAAGCCTTTGTACGATCCGAAAACCAGCTGGCAACTGCTAGACACCTTAAAGATCGCGTGAAACCTTTTAATCAGGTCAAAGCAAAAATAAAGAATAAATCATCGCTATCGATGCTTCGACGCGATCCAAATAATTGGCATAAATGATCCTACTGGGTTTAGATGTTTTTCCTTGTTACGCGGCGGGGATCGCGCGCTCTGGTTGGGGGTGTCGTAGGAGTTGGAATTTGTTGGTGTTACATATTTGGCTTTTTTACTTTATGTAAACTAGCTTTAAAAGCGCATCTGTGCGTGGTGTTACACACGCATATAAACTCCTCCCATTGGTAGATGGAGGGAGGGAGAGAGGGAAAGAGAGTATTCCCCGTACATTAATATCAGGGCTTTGGTTACAATGCCCTTTGGCTATATGATGAGGTGAGATAGCTTCATACGCCAGAAACTTTAAGTCTTTTTTGAAGTGCTTCTTTCGCTGGGATCTGAAGTGTATCATGCAGCCTGTGTATTAAATGAGTATTCCTCCTAAAGGCTTTGAGCGCAGAGCAGACAGGCAACACCCTGGAAAATTCTGTAGCGTTTCAGCTGTGCTCGCCTAAAGCGCAGCGCCCGGGGCGCAGCAAGCGAGCAGAGCCCTAACTGCCTTCTGTTGACCTTTTATGGTTAAAAACAGTCGCAGCTTGGAGGAAGGTGTCGTTGAAATCCTCTACTACGAACAATGCTGCAGTTCCCTCATGACCAAGTTCATAGTTTAACTGTGTTGAACCGTTGACACGCATAACTTTTCTCAAACGCTTATGCTCGTCAGCGTTTGCTTAACTTCAGAACTCAGAAATGAAATGTTCACAGTATAGGCTACACGGTAAGGACGTAGTCAGAACCACAGCACCGCTCATGTGTGAGTCCCAAAGCAAACGGGACCATAATGCACGTGGGGAATGCTGTATTACGGCTAAACGTTACGAGCAGCATCGCGCAAACAGACAGACCACCTCTGTGCATGACCGTGGGAGGGAAGTGGAGGCGAGCTGTTGTTCGGTCAGTCCGTAGAAAAGGAGGGGGACGGAATTAAACGCACAGCTATTTGCAATCAGCGCAAGGGGCATCTGGCACGTGTCCAGCTCCTGCCTCCGCTTTGACTCGGCCTCCGTGGGAGAGTGGAGAGTCGCGCATTAGCGGGATGGAGGAACCAGAGTGCGCGTGCTCTGGTGGTTCTGAGAGGAACACACTGCACGTGCACATCTTCAGTCACTGGCACAAACTGCGTGTGGAAAAGTAGTTGCGAACGCGCGCTTGTGTACATGCGCAATGTGCCAGTTTCTAAAATTCTCAGATTGGTTGCACAGTGTCTGAACCTATCACATCTCTCACATAGCACGACCTTTAATTAGAAACTCACAGGCTTTTTTCTCCCCATAGGCGAACACCTAGCGTCCGTGTCTCTGCATCGCTAATAAACATGTTTCCATTCTCCCCTCGGGCGCAGTCGGTGAAAAGATGCAAACATACTTAATTAGAGTTGTGGCAATAATTTGTAAGCTAAATATGCGACAGGGAGGATGAGAAAGCGAGTTGATAAGACCGAGGACCGCACGCGGCACACGCTGAAAAGGTGGGAGATCCGAACACACCCTAAAGTCGCACCGCCGCCGAGTTCATCTATGGCTTTCCCACTTGTCTGCTTCCAGGAAGGACGAAGCATGTCGCGCTTGTCTTTGACCCGGTCCCCGGTTTCTCCTCTGGCCGCTCAAGGAATCCCTCTCCCGGCGCAGCTCACCAAAGCGAACGCACCTGTTCACATCGACGTGGGTGGACACATGTACACCAGCAGCCTGGCCACGCTCACCAAATACCCAGACTCAAGGTAAGACGCTCCGGCCACCCCCCGTCACGCATGGCAAGTGGGCTATGTTAATTAGTGCCAAGACTAGTGCCAACAATTAGCCGGCTTTTTGATTCAGACTTTTTCTAGTTTTTCTATTCATTTTAATGTATTTGTTCTATATATATATATATATATATATATATATATATATATATATATTAGTTTTTTGTTTTTTTTCTTAAACAAAGAAAAAATTGTCGAAACAAAGAAATTGTCGAAAATAGAAACACTTCAAAATAGAAGTTCCACAATTCTATGCTCTTTGCACTGTATTAAAATGTTGATGTAATAATATTTATGCATCACAGCTGAAATGGAAATATGTGACAAAATAGCTAAACTATTAATTTAAGTTATATAATTGCAGTACAATATGAAATGACACACGTAAACAGTGTTTGTAGAATGCCTGTCGCAGTTAACACGTATTAATATGTTTTCGCAGTCATCAGAGTGTTATCTATAATGTATTTCAAAGAGTGTGTAAATTATGAAAACCTCTGGTGCAGAACTAAGATCTGAAAGAAACAAAGAGAACTTAAAAACATGAATTATTTCACAAAGTCTCATGAGGGTTTTGCAACCTTTAGAGAGATGTGGAGTTGTATACGACCTGATGACTGGTCTTCATTGAGTTAGAACACAAGAAGACTCTTCCATTTCATTATTATGATGATTGTTATTATTATTATGCATATTGTTATTATAATTATTATCAGATGGTTTTCAAAGATTAAATCAAACCATTAGTTGTGATTCTTTATTTAAAATTCTGTTTTTAGGTTTAATGTGTGTCTAAAGTAAAGCAGTATCATATATGATTACTGATAAGTTGTAGCATTGTACCTGAACTGTCATAATTGAAATACCATTCCGTCATCAGAAGAACATCAGGACTCTAACGATTGTTAATCACTTAATAATTGTTTATTTGATCGATTTCGAACCAGTTCTTCCTCATCATGGAGTAGTATGTTTTAGAGTAAGACTTCATGCTGGGACGTGTTCGTGGGCATGGTAATCATAGGAGCCAGAGTCCCTCCTGATGCCAGAACCAGCTGCGGCTCCACACCGCCCCCCTCAGGGCACACTGAGACACTGCGGCCTGGAGCCCCAGTCATGAGCACAGCCACTTTGTCTCTAATCATCAGAGGAAGCCAAACCATCACTGCCACCCCCCATTGCACTCCGGCACACAGAGGGTTAAAGGAAATGAGTGAAGGGGCCCTGGTCCCGCCCCTCCGGCCACAGCGACAGATGAGAACAAGGTTAAAGGACTTTTAAGTTGCCGATGCCTTTTAATAGATTGATCTCTTAATAATGCAAAATAGCAAGAGAAACTTAGCACAGTAACTAATGGGGCAGCATTCATCTCACTGTCGGCCGGCCCGGGGCAAAAAGACAAGGGACTATGAAACATTGATGGAGGCCAGGGGCAGGGTGGGGGCAGGGTGGAGGTAGGGTAGGGGCAGTCTACAGCGTGCAGGTGTGTCCCACACCTCATGAGGGTACAAGTGTGTCCCACACCTCATGAGGGTACAAGTGTGTCCCACACCTCATGAGGGTACAAGTGTGTCCCACACCTCATGAGGGTACAGGTGTGTCCCACACCTCATGAGGGTACAGGTGTGTCCCACACCTCATGAAGGTACAAGTGTGTCCCACACCTCATGAAGGTACAAGTGTGTCCCACACCCTCATGGGGGTACAGGTGTGTCCCACACCTCATGGGGGGTACAGGTGTGTCCCACACCTCATGAGGGTACAGGTGTGTCCCACACCTCATGGGGGTACAGGTGTGTCCCACACCTCATGGGGGTACAGGTGTGTCCCACACCTCATGGGGGTACAGGTGTGTCCCACACCTCATGAGGGTACAGGTGTGTCCCACACCTCATGAGGGTACAGGTGTGTCCCACACCTCATGAGGGGTACAGGTGTGTCCCACACCTCATGAGGGGTACAGGTGTGTCCCACACCTCATGAGGGTACAGGTGTGTCCCACACCTCATGGGGGTACAGGTGTGTCCCACACCTCATGGGGGTACAGGTGTGTCCCCACACCTCATGAGGGGTACAGGTGTGTCCCACACCTCATGAGGGGTACAGGTGTGTCCCACACCTCATGAGGGTACAGGTGTGTCCCACACCTCATGAGGGTACAGGTGTGTCCCACACCTCATGGGGGTACAGGTGTGTGAGTGTGGGTAACAACCTTGTGAGATCCAGAGCTCATTCCATGCATGGTTACTGATAGGTTGTGTCACACATGTGATGGAGTTTCAGTTGAGTGTCTGTGGCTTACACAGTGACAGATAGTGACAAAAAAAACAACTAGACATTGACATACCTGGCACTGACAGTGCTACTACAAATGAGAAGAACAGTCCACGCAAGCTTGTTTCACAGTGACTCTGATTGGATGTTTAAGAGGCCGTCGGCTCGAGTGGTGCTGGGTAATAGCAATGTGGTGCAGCGGAAGAGAGTGAATCTGACACAGCTGGAGTCCTGTGGGTGGAGTCAGAGCTGGTGTCCTGTGGGTGGAGTCAGAGCTGGTGTCCTGCGGGTGGAGTCAGAGCTGGTGTCCTGCGGGTGGAGTCAGAGCTGGTGTCCTGCGGGTGGAGTCAGAGCTGGTGTCCTGTGGGTGGAGTCAGAGCTGGAGTCCTGTGGGTGGAGTCAGAGCTGGTGTCCTGCGGGTGGAGTCAGAGCTGGAGTCCTGTGGGAGACCTCCCTCACTCTCAATCTCTCTCTCTCTCACACACACACACACACACACACACACACACACACACACACACACACACACACACACACCACACACACACACACACACACACACAATTCTACCTCTGCCTCATTCTGTCTGTCACACACATATACACACATTCCCCCTCTCCCACACACACACACACACATCCAACCTCCAACCCTCACTTTGTCTCTCTCACACACAAGCAGACCATGCATGTATGCTCAGCTATACTTCTTCTTTGTCTCTTTTTGCTTTTTCTCTCTCTCTCTCTCTCTCTCTCTCTCTCTCTGCCTGACACTGGTGCAGTCTCTCATTCTCTCTCTAGCTCTCTCATTCTCTCTCTCTCTCTCCATGTGTACCAGCGAGGCAGCTCGGTCCATATGTCATGACAAACAAAGCAGAGGGTGAAGCTCATCAGCTAAGGGACTCGGGGCAGGAGCCGCTGACTGAGTGGAAGGAAGTAGAGAGAGAGAGGGGGGGGGGAGGGATACCCACAGATCTGGAGAGATACAAAGAGAGGATAAAATGCACAGACATATACAAAGAGAGAGAAGGAATAAGTAAAAGAGAAAGAGGAAAACAGAGAGAGAGAGAGAGAGAGAGAGAGGCAGGGGAAAGAAAAGAAAAACAGGCAGCATTTTAATTGCTTTTTAAAAAAGTGGAGATGAAAAACAGAGTTGGCCCGGGGGGCGTATGGTGAAATTCTAGCTGGAAGAATTGCAAGAGCATATGAGAAAGGAAGACCTGGGGCACCAGAGGGAGATGAGTATTGGTTTTTTATAAAGCATTTTGCATCGATTTCCAGAGAACGAAAAAAAGAGGGGACAGGCAGAGAAAAAAGAGAAAGAGAGAGAGGGAGTGAGAGGAAAGAAGGAGATAGGAAGGTGAAAGAGTGAGCAGGGGTGTGTGTGAGAGAGAGAGAGAGAGAGAGAGAGAGAGAGAGAGAGGAGGACTGTGTTTCTGTTACTGACAGACACAGAAAGATACTAACATCGCTGGTGAAAGACTAAGGTTGTGATGTACAAGTTAACAGCAAACTCTTCTTAATGTGTCCCAACTACAGGCCAGTGTGCCTGAGTTCTGCCCTTTATCAGGTTCCTGTGTTTAGTTGTGAGGCTGGTTGGCATGCAGGACTACACCTGTCTCACATGCACACTGTCCTGTGGGAACCAGGAAGAGAACAGCACCTGTGCAAACAACACTCTCTCAGTCTGTGACTCACTCTCTCTGTGACTCTCACTCTCTCCATGTGACACACTCTCTGTGACTCTCACTGTGACTCTCACTCTCTTACTCTGTGACTCATTCTCTGTCACTGTGACTCTCTCCCTCACTCTGTGACTCTCACTCTGTGATTCTCACTCTCTCACTCTGTGACTCTCTCACACTGACTCACTGTCTCACTCTGTGACTCTCACTCCCTCTCTCTCTGTGGTTCTCACTCTCTCTTTGAAAATGGGTCATAATTCTGTTGTCTTACGTTGTTACAGTGTAGTGACAGAAATGGATGAAAATACCTTATAGTGGGATATTCCTCTTACCACCCGCCAGAGCTTTAGAGCAAAACTAGACCGCTCAGTTCATCTCCAAGCTTTGGACGTCAGCAAAAACCAGTGTCCCATCTTGCCCCCTGTCTCCCCCTATCCCCTCCCCTCTCTCCCCCTCCCCTCTCTCCCCTCTCCCCTCCCCTATCCCCTCCCCTCTCTCCCCTCTCTCCTGTTCCCCTTTCTCCCCTCCCCTCTCTCCTGTTCCCCTTTCTCCCCCTCCCCTCTCTCCTGTTCCCCTCTCCCCCTCCCCTCTCCCCCTCCCCTCTCTCCCTCCCCTCTCTCCTGTTCCCCTCTCCCCCTCCCTCTCTCCCTCCCTCTCTCTGTTCCCTCTCCCCCTCTCTCCCCTCCCCTCTCTCCCTCCCCCTCTCCCCTCCCTCTCTCCCCTCCCCTCTCTCCTGTTCCCCTCTCCCCCTCCCCTCTCTCCCCCTCCCCTCTCTCCCCTCCCCCCTCTCCCCCTCCCCTCTCTCCCCTCCCCTCTCTCCTGTTCCCCCTCTCCCCCTCCCCTCTCTCCCCTCCCCTCTCTCCCCCTCCCCTCTCTCCCCCTCCCCTCTCTCCCCCTCCCCTCTCTCCCCCTCCCCTCTCTCCCCTCCCCTCTCTCCTGTTCCCCCCCCTCCCCTCTCCTCCCCCCTCCTCCTATCCCCTCCCCTCCCCTCCCCTCTCCCCTCCCTTGATTGGCCCCGTCAGCTCTGATAAGCGTCCCACAGGGACCGTCCTGGGTGACACTGCCGTCTCTTTGAGGTCATGGAGTCTGGTCAGCTGACCTAGGCAGCCTC
>NC_135212.1:36662711-36747711 GCF_052324685.1 Brachyhypopomus gauderio
TAATTAAAACACAATCTTAAGAATACCGCAGTCTGTGCCCGAGGGGGAAGCAGTCCAAAATGACGCACGCACGCACACGCGCACGTTCTGAGTGGTGTCCATGTACGTGCAACATGAGAGAGATGAGTGTGTTGGTCTCTACTGAACATCCCATGTCGCTGAAGAGAGACAAGCATGTCGGTCTCTCTCTACCTCGGGAAGCCCTGTCTGTGCCCTCAGAAACAACAAACTTGTTAATGGTCCATTCGGAGTGACTGACCCCTGACCCACCTCATCACCACTACCCCAGGACTCCAGTCATATTTTCCACAACCAATGAGGAGGGTTTTATTTTAGCGAGGTTATCTTCAAGGGGTCAAATTGAGGTGAGCCAAGCCAGTGAAGAGAAGAGAGCAAGGACATAAACCTGTGTGTGTGTGTGTGAGAGTGTGTGTGTCGAGAGTGTGTGTGTGTGAGAGTGTGTGTGTGAGAGTGTGTGTGTGAGAGTGTGTGTGTGAGAGTGTGTGTGTGAGAGTGTGTGTGTGTGTGTGAGTGTGTGTGTGAGAGTGTGTTTAGCTGTCTCTTCATTAAAGGAAAGTACTGAATGAATGTTACTGGACGCCACCCACCTGCACTACAGATCATTATCTAATCACACCCTCAACAAGGAAGAGACCAGACTCAAACCACAAAACGCTGCAATAGCAAACTAAATGCCTCGTCTGGGCACACCATGGAGGAGCAGCGGGAACCGGGAGTTGGCTGGTCTTCATCAGGTCACTGCAGGTCCTGCTGACCTGGCTATGGGGAGCACGTGTGTGAGCCGTGCTGGGGGCACTGGTGAGGTTCTTACTTTGGCCGCTTTGAGAAGAATCTCCCTTTCCTGCTCGTCTTCCGCTGCTTCTCCAACCGTTCAAGCTGCTCGAAGAATTTCAGCTGGGAGCGGACATCTGAAGTCTGCTCACACCACTCCTCATCCTGAAGGGAGGGAGGGAGAGAGAGACAGAGAGAGAGAGAGAGGGAGAGAGATAGAGAGAATATGAAGATAAACAAGGAAAAGGTGGCAGTGAAGCAGTGAGGGTTACTCACAAGCTAAAAGAGGAGTTTAGCTCTAGCAAATGTTTACTACATCGAAACCAAAAGTTTGGATTTGTCAAAACATTTCTGTCCTGCTTTGCTGTTGATACCTCTCTGTGGGACACATCTAAAGTGCATTCCAAACTGAGGTGGAAACAAACTTTGTGGGCAAACAAACTGTTAACGCCATAATTAAACCTGTTTATTTCACAAACGTGCCCTCAGTCCCTCTGTCGCATTACCTCACTCTTTCCAGCCTTTCAGGATCTTTAGCTGGTGTGTGCGCGCGTGTGTGTGCTCAATGACTTCAGAGACCCCCCCCCTCACACCCCCCCACCCCAAACATGGCTTCACAGGGTGCTGTTCGCTTACGACACCCCTCATTTCCAAACCACAGCGCAGACACTTGAGACACTGCAAGAACAAAACAGACTACAGACAACAAAACCCAGACGGTCGCTCCACGACGGGACCTGCTCGCCCTGCACGCAAAGAAACGACTTCTGAAAGCCTCTCCATCAGACTCCATCAGGAGCGGGGCGCACGCTGCACGTTGGGGCCTTTGAAGACAGCGGCAGGTACGTGAGGACCACAGACAGCGCTGTGAAGAGTCGCTATCGCGTGGGGACTGCCGGGGTCCCGCCTCTCCTTCTGCACGCGTGTTTGTCGACCTTGATAGGCGCGGGAGACACATCTCCACACACACTCCCTCTCAAAGCTGTACCTCACCCTTCTAAGCGGCACTGAATGGCCCCACGCAAACACTCTTCTGAGATACTCATTCCAAAACTTTCAGAATCAAAGATGTTTGAAGTCACAACACAAGAGCATATTTTTAAAGATGTAACAATACAATTTTATACGGATATGTTCATTTGTTACAGCTCACGTACCGTACACCCCCCCCCCCCCTTACATAAACACGGCGTAATCCAAAACACAAAAGTAGGACGCAAATCGAAATTATTGCCAAACTCTTTAAAAACGATCCTGCCATGGAGTGAGGAGGGAGATATCCCACTCGGCAGGACCAGTAGGACTGGAAGGACCAGTCCCCCAGCAGGACCGGGCCCCTCTGACCTGGCCCACCTTGCTGGAGTCCATTCGGTGCTGAGCGATAGACGACACCTTCTCCAGCACGGTCCGCAGGCGTGCCTGGGTGGCGTGGGAGATGTAGTTCACCGCCTCCAGAGGCACCTCCG
Source organism: Brachyhypopomus gauderio (assembly GCF_052324685.1). Classification (NCBI taxonomy): domain Eukaryota; kingdom Metazoa; phylum Chordata; class Actinopteri; order Gymnotiformes; family Hypopomidae; genus Brachyhypopomus; species Brachyhypopomus gauderio. The sequence goes on from NC_135212.1 coordinate 36,664,970, forward strand.
TCACCCCGAACTTCCTGGCTGGAAGACAGAGGAACAGATGTTACAACACTTCACAGGGCTGCTGAGATATTTATGAAGGACGCACAGAACTGGGGTAGTGTATGTCTGCTCCACACCTAGAGACAGACTCTGGGTGCTGAGATACCGCTGATGAAGCCGATCTAGCGCCATAACCCCAATATAATGATACGCAATACAACACTGTTATAACACTGATATAATGATAAAACACAGATTTAACACTGCTATAATGATACAATAAACATATAATACTGACAATGCTGACATTCTGATAACGCTGATATATCTGATAGCGTCCTCATTAACACTCATTCAGGTGAGACACTGAGAGAAAAGAAGAGAGAAACCAGAGAGAGAAAGACAGAGAGAAACACAGCCGTGAGAACAACACAGCCGTGAGAACAACACAGCCGTGAGAACAACACAGCCGTGAGAACAACACAGCCGTGAGAACAACACAGCCGTGAGAACAACACAGCCGTGAGAACAACACAGCCATGAGAACAACACAGCCATGAGAGACAACACAGCCATGAGAACAACACAGCCATGAGAACAACACAGCCATGAGAACACAGCTCTTTGGGCCTTTGCTGTGTTTCCTTATCAGTGATCTGGGTGAGGGGAGGGTGAGGGGAGGTTGAGGGGAGGGGAGGTTGAGGGGAGGGGAGGGTGAGGGGAGGGTGAGGGGAGGGTGAGGGGAGGGTGAGGGGAGGGGAGGGGAGGGTGAGGGGAGGGTGAGGGGAGGGGAGGGTGAGGGGAGGGGAGGGTGAGGGGAGGTTGAGGGGAGGGGAGGGGAGGTTGAGGGGAGGGTGAGTGGAGGGGAGGGTGAGGGGAGGGGAGGTTGAGGGGAGGGGAGGGTGAGGGGAGGGTGAGGGGAGGGTGAGGGGAGGGTGAGGGGGAGGGTGAGGGGAGGGGAGGTTGAGGGGAGGGTGAGGGGAGGGTGAGTGGAGGGGAGGGTGAGGGGAGGGGAGGTTGAGGGGAGGGGAGGTTGAGGGGAGGGGAGGGTGAGTGGAGGGGAGGTTGAGGGGAGGTTGAGTGGAGGGGAGGGTGAGGGGAGGGGAGGGTGAGTGGAGGGGAGGGTGAGGGGAGGGGAGGTTGAGGGGAGGGGAGGTTGAGGGGAGGGGAGGTTGAGTGGAGGGGAGGGGAGGGTGAGTGGAGGGGGGGTGGAGGGGAGGGGGGGGAGGAGGTTGAGGGGAGGGGAGGGTGAGTGGAGGGGAGGTTGAGGGGAGGTTGAGGGGAGGTTGAGGGGAGGTTGAGGGGAGGTTGAGGGGAGGGGAGGGTGAGTGGAGGGGAGGTTGAGGGGAGGTTGAGGGGAGGGCAATTGGACTTCCTCAGTGCGCTGTTGGCCTAGCTTGCTGTTACAGTCTTTTCTTTCATTTCCAAATTAACATAATTTTAACATAATTTCCCCCTCCGCTGTTCTTTTAAGTAAATCGCGGCAATTATTTAAATCAGCTGCTTGGCACGTCCTCCGCGCGTCTCTCGAGCAGCTCGAGACTGTGGAGATCTCAGCGCGACAATGAGCATCAAACACCAGGCCCACGGACAAGGCTTCAACACTGACGCTTATCAAAGAGCAGCGTTTTCTGCAGTATCACCCCCCCCCCCCCCTTAAGAATCAACGACACAGAGCCATGACGAGACAACATGTCCAGTCAGCTCTGCTCTGACACACACGTACCGACATCTCAGAGCAGCACGGGGCTCTAGAGTTTGTGTTTACCTGTGCAAATACAGACAACAACACAGGTTAAACATCGAAGCATCTCTGAGATCAACTCGTAGGCCTTTCTTCCCAGAAGTAGGGCAGCATAACCAGCATCAGGAATGAGCTGAGATCGGCACTCCGTCATGTCTGAAGCACACCCCCAAGGCCAAGTGTGTGTCTCAGAGTGTGTGTCGTGTTGCTGGGCTGGGCGCTGCATCGTCTGGCCTGGACTGGAGTGTGTCACTATTCAAGCGAAGATACGGTCTGCCATGTGCGGCCACACAGCAGGGTGTCGGCACTCACACACTCCACCCGCACCACACACCCAGACTGGCCATCATGCTGTCACAGGCTTCACTGGCTGAAGTGTGTGTGTGGTGTAGGTGTGTGACTTAGGAATCTCCACTGGCTGAAGTGTGTGTGTGTGTGGTGTAGGTGTGTGACTTAGGAATCTCCACTGGCTGAAGTGTGTGTGTGGCATGTTAGTGTGTGCGTTAACCATTTCCAGTATGTTTAATCATGGTTGTGATTTTGTGTATGATTGTGAGTTTGTATGTTTATGTGTATTTGTGAGTGGGTGTGTGTGTATGTGTGTGTGGTACCTATCTCCAATATGTTTTAACATGATTGAGAGTGAGTGAGTGTGTGTGTGTGTGTGTGTGTGTGTGTGTGTGTGTGTGTGTGTGTGTGTGTGTGTGTGTGTGTGTGTGAATGTGAGTGTGTGTGTGTGGTACCTATCTCCAATATGTTTTAACATGATTGAGAGTGTGTGAGTGTGAGTGTGAGGTGTGTGTGTGTGGTACCTATCTCCAATATGTTTTAACATGATTGAGAGTGAGTGAGTGTGAGTGTGTGGTACCTATCTCCAATATGTTTTAACATGAGAGTGAGTGAGTGAGTGAGTGAGTGAGTGAGTGAGTGAGTGTGTGTGTGTGTGTGTGTGTGGTACCTATCTCCAGGATGCGGCGGTGCAGCACTCCTGAAGGCAGGAAGGCCTCGTCCTTACATGAGCGGATCTGTGTTCCCACCAGCTCAGAGTTGGTGGCCAGTATGCGAGCGCTCTCCTCGTTCAGGTTCACCCCGGCCATAGACGCCACATCATTGATGTCATCGTCGTCTCTGAAAGGCACAAGGCAGAACCAGTCATGCTCAAGCACAACAGAACAAGGTTGTGAAGTCCAGGTGAGCCAGGGGCCAGGGGTCAGGGGTCAGGGTTCGTACGAGAGAGAGAGAGCTTTCCCTCCTTCACAGCTATGGTTGGTTAGGAACCCTCCCCAAACTCTGCTGTGATTGGTCCAGTCAGTTCTTATATCACATCATGAGGGAACAGACATTTTCACTGTGGAGTGAAAAATACATTTTTATTCTAATCATTAACAAAATATTAACCTACACCACATCTCTATAAACCATTACTGTGGAGGTATTCCAAACTTGATTGATATCCCTCTTGCCCAATTGGGGACTTCCCTTTTCTGTTTCCCAGGCAACAGTGTCCTAATTAGACAGCGAAGGCGTAGAGCCTTGGGCGTCTCGGAATGCTCTTGGGTTTGGGGTGGGTTCGCCTGGGTCAAAGGTCAGTGTTCTCTGCTCTCATTTGCATGCAGAACTCCAGGTCTGATTTGGACCTAGCCCTCCCCCAGCCCATGTTTGGACTGCCCTTGTGCCCACGCTCAGTGCACTCGGCTGGGAGGAGGTCCAACGTCACCCCTCCCCGTTGGAGCTGCAGAGCTCTGGCTCCTCCACACAGCACCTACGAATACTGGCGCCACAGCAGGGGGCCACAGCAGGGGGCCACAGCAGGGGGCCACGTAGCAACGGAGGTTCTGTGCTACAGGGGATGACCCACCACAACCTGACCTTTGCATTTAGACACCGGGTAACTTGGGGGTGAGGGTTAGAGACAGTGGGCCTCAGTGCATATTTACCCTAGACCTTAGACGTACCCTAGACCCTAGATGTTTGATCTTCCTGAGTGTCAAATCAATCATCATTAGGATAGCAAATAAAGTGAAACATGTCCTTGTATTAAAGTGACATTTATACTGATGCTAAAAAAATCTCTCCTCTCCTCCAACAATTTCAGATATTTATGTTGGATTTCACCAGGAACCGATGAAGCGCATTTTGTGAAATACAGGATATGTGCTCTGGGTCCGAGTTCATCCGGGGTCACGCTGCACTACTGTAAGAGCTACAAGGCCACAGTTCCTGCAGCATAACCTTGAAACCCAGTGGGGGAAGTGGCCCGTAAACAGAAGGCCCTGGTTTATGCCACTCTGCGTATGGGACAAGAACCCCCAGGCACACGACGGGGCTTCTCTGGTCACAGCCTGACTGGGGCACAGGAGGAGCTTGTGTTATGCACGAGATACGACAGACCAAAGCACAACCACAAATGATGGGAAGCCAGGACAGGGGCAACACGGCACTCACAGGTCATGGAAGCTTCCAGAACAGAAAAAAATTATGTTAGGGCAGGGGTGAAGGAACAAGGAAAAAAGGTTGTGTGCAACACACAGCTCTGACAGCTTAATTAGCAACACTGCCACTGGTTTATTGGTTTATCAATCACTGCTTGCAGCTACTGCCCCCCTCAGGACATGAGAAGTACAGGAATGACTGTACACGACAAGACCTGACTGACCACACACACACACACACACACACACACACACACACACACACACACAATTACTTCTATTTTAATGATTACTGATCAATTCTGAATATGCAGAAACTAGTCCCCAGGGCAACTGTAGGACACCGCAACTCAAGGCTTGCCTACACACCCGCACCCCATTCTGTGGAGCATTTCGGTTGGGAGGCTGGTGTCTCTGAGGGCTGGAGAGGGGGGTGGGGGTGTCCTTACAGTTTAATGTGTGGTACACATCAACATAAACAGAGCTCATTTAAGAGAGCATCTGTACTAACAAAAGGTGGCCAGACACAGGTACATATCACACACATCAAGGGGGGGGGGGGGGAGAGATAGAGAGAGAGAGAGGGGGGGAGAGAGTGAGAGGGAGAGTGAGAGAGTAAGGAGAGGGAGGGAGAGAGGTGGAAGAGAGAGCGAGGGAGAAAGGGAGGGAGAGAGGGGGAGAAAGAGGGAAAGAGAGGGAGAGAGAGGGCGAGGGAAGGAGAGATGGAGGATGAGAGTGAGTGAGAGGGGAAGGGTAAGTTAAGGAAGTGAGCTGAACAGGAAGGAAGAGCGATGAGGAGTCTGTTTTCAGGAGAGGAGAGAGTGATGAAGAGCAGGGAGGAGAGGAACACAGAAGAGCTCTTCCAGTCCATCTTCCCCCAAAGAATCGCCTGCAGTCATCTGCACCAGCTCAGGGACATGCTGCCCCCATGTGCCGACACTTCGTATTACACCCTGCCTCCCAGATAGTGGCACACATGCACAGCCAACTGAACCGCACACACAAAGGCCCCCCCCCCCCATCTGTTCTCACTCATACGCATTCACAACGGAAAGCAAATAAACCCACACAATCACTGAAGCCCACCTACATCTCACACACACACACACACACACACACACACGCACACACACGCACCTGAAGGAGCCTCCCCCAGGGTCATTGAGCTTGTTCTTCTGGGTTCCTGAGAGCTGGCCAGCGATCGCAGTAGGACTTCTGCCTGCCTGGATAGTGGGACCCTTCCCTACGGCACCTGCAGACGTAGCAAGACAGTTACAGAGCACAGCCCAACACAGCCCAACACAGCCCAGCCCAACCCAGCACAGCCCAACCCAGCCCAACCCAACACAGCCCAACCCAACACAGCCCAACCCAACACAGCCCAACCCAGCCCAGCCCAACCCAGCACAGCCCAACCCAGCACAGCCCAACACAGCCCAGCCCAACCCAACCCAACACAGCCCAACCCAACACAGCCCAACCCAGCCCAGCCCAACCCAGCCCAGCCCAACCCAGCACAGCCCAACCCAGCACAGCCCAACCCAGCACAGCCCAACCCAGCACAGCCCAACCCAAACACAATCATCTAAAACCCTCACTGTCCTGGAGAGAGAGTTCCAGCCTCCCAGTCACAGAGCCAGTGCTGTAACAGAGACTGTTCAAGGGTCTCACAGACAAAAGGGAGCGTCTGGACGAGATTAGTACACTGGGTAAATAAACCACTCTGCGTCTCTGAGCTTCCTGGCACATTGTTACAGGATAGTCCATGATCCTTTAACATACTAGTTCAATTTTCAACCATTTAGAAGCGAATTAAACTGAACATACTCTCTGTGATAATGCGACACAATGAATCCCTGGATTAAAAATGAAAGACACTCTGTGCCTTCTATGCTTAACCATGTACTTGTGTGTCCCTGTGTCACGTTTGTCTATATACTACTAACATCATAAGTCTGCCCCTCAATAAATCCTGCTGAAACGACTCAAAGTTTAAATGAAACTACAGTACTGCTGCAGTCCTGCACGTGATCTTAACAGGCCTGTTACTCGCTGAGCGACCGCAAATCATAACTTTACAAACTCCACGTAAGAGCAACTGAAGGGCCAGATAACAGATCACATCATACAGGCGCGACGTCCTGCACAGGCGCGACGTCCTGCACAGGCGCGACATCCTGCACAGGCGTGACTCCAGCATGAGGGCTGTACCAAGGCATGTGGCCAACACTGTGTAGCGCAGCCTCACCTGCTGCTCGCACCGTCTGGGTAATGACCACCGGCATCCGGACCTGCCCGGCCACACTGCCTGCCCGTTTAATACCCTAGAGGGTATAAAACACAGGATGAAAATAGACGATGGACCTTGAGCTATTTAGGCATCAGATAAATAGGAAAAATACGCATAATAAAATATTCAAGAAAAATTCAACAAAATAGAGCCAAGACAACAACACACGACAGACAGAAAATTTTATTTAAATTTTCTCTCAATTTTCTCATTTATTTTTAAAGGAAAATGGCAAAGCTTAAGATGAAAAAGTCAGAAACAGTCTGGGGGGGAGGGGGAGGGGAGGAGGAGAGAAGAGGAGGGGAGGGGGGAGAGATAGAGTGTTCTAATAAACATGTCTGTGCAAGCGGGGAGGAGAGGGGAGGGGAGGGGGGCTGTGCAGTGCCAGCGGTGAGGCCCCGGGTCCATCATCCATCCCATCCCATTCTGGTGCTGTTGCATATTTCTCTGCCTTGTTTCTGGTCGCCTGCACACCAGCACTAACCAGGGAGCCCTGTGGCTGGGCTCAGTGGGGGTGTGGGGGTGAAGACAGGAGCCACGGGCAGGGTGGGGCAGGAGGGTACACACACACACACACACACACACACACACACACACACACACACACACACACCGCTGGGGATGTGGGTCCTCAGGCAGAGCAGGGAATGTGTACACATCAACCTGGATTACTGAGGACCAGTGAGATTGGACATGTGTGCATGAAAGAGAATGTATGAACTCATAAATAAACAAAACAAAAAAAGTGTGCCTGTGGCACTGCTGGTGTGAGGTAACGACCTCCTCGTTCAGGCCAAAAGCACAGACAGTGTCCGGCCGTCATGGGATCCAACCACAGTTGATTCAGAGATCCAGAACTGTCAAGAACTATTAGACACTTTGTTCTGGATTTGATCTAAATAAATATAATTGTGGCTTTTTCTCATAAAAAATGAGACTTATTGACCTCTAATAACAATGTTATGGGTTTTTACATAGTAGGGTTACAGCTCAGTACGTAAAGACTAGGAGGGTGGCTGCTCAAGGAAGCATGAGGAAGTAGATATAGGCCTATACCGTGGAAAAGACTAATGTGTTCATATTTATGTATCCATATACCTTCACTCGGCAGCTTTGCGGACACTGACATTCTCACTGGGAGAAGAGATATATCGAGACTTTAGAAATATCGATATATTTTATACGAGATATAAGATGAGACAGCATCATTTATATTGATATAGTCTATGTGTCTTTCCCCAAATGTAGTGAGCTGTCCAAGTAGGCACTGTTTATGCAGGCATCTGTTTAAGTAGCAGCGTTATAACAGACATCCATCCTCATGAGGCAGATTATTGAGGCGGTCTAGTTAGAGTGCCTGTGACGGGTGTTTATTTACCTCAGTGTGTAGTGCATGTGACGGGTGTTTATTTACCTCAGTGTGTAGTGCATGTGACGGGTGTTTATTTACCTCAGTGTGTAGTGCATGTGACGGGTGTTTATTTACCTCAGTGTGTAGTGCATGTGACGGGTGTTTATTTACCTCAGTGTGTAGTGTATGTGACGGGTGTTTATTTACCTCAGTGTGTAGTGTATGTGACGGGTGTTTATTTACCTCAGTGTGTAGTGTATGTGACGGGTGTTTATTTACCTCAGTGTGTAGTGCATGTGACGGGTGTTTATTTACCTCAGTGTGTAGTGCATGTGACGGGTGTTTATTTACCTCAGTGTGTAGTGTATGTGACGGGTGTTTATTTACCTCAGTGTGTAGTGTATGTGACGGGTGTTTATTTACCTCAGTTTGTAATGTTAAAGCGCTTTGTGACAACATAGGCTATGTTATGAAAAGCGCCATACAAATATATTTGATTTGATACCTCTCCGTTTCAGCAAGATGGACTCTCCTCTTTCAGTTTTACCGCAATTTTAATTCTCGCATTAATACGCTACTTGCTGTGTTAAGACGTTTGTTAGCTAACTAGCTGGTTATCCACAGCAGTAGCTCGAGACTTCAAACTGCGCTAGCATAAATGCTAATCGCTCAGTGTATAAAACTAAAGGTTAGTTTGGACACAAATTAACCTAAAAAGTCAAATAATGTGGTTTCAGATTACTAAATATTTATTTGAATGAGTCTTGAATATTGTAGAAAAAGCAGAGCACATTTGAAAATTACTTCGCCAAGAGCAAAAATTGGGCTTGTGTTTAATAAAGATTGACTTAGTGGCTGAGGAACCGTTCTATGCTGATTAAACTTCGACCAGTCTCTCGGTAGGACGCATGTTTAAGGTCTCTTGGTAGGCGGCATGTTTAAATGATCCAAGAAGTGCCCATGTATCAGGAGCACACGCACCATGACGTAAAACGATGTCTATGTAGACAGCTCACCAGGTTTTATGACAGACCCACTTTGGACAGACTGGGACACAGAAGCACTTTGGTCAAGTCTACTTCATGGGAAACTGACTTTAAAGAACAAGTCAGCTCTGTTTTTGCTCTGCATCTTTTCTGTCGTTTGTTATGCAGAAAAATAACATTTGAGGAGCATTATTATTAAATATATGCCAATAGTTTATTTTTGAGCAATTTCTCATGTAGAGCTAAATGTTAAAAAAAAAGTGCCTGTGTGACATTTGGGACATGTAGCTTTGACTCTGAAGTGCCTATAGCAGCTGAAGAGAGTTGTGACTGCACATGGTGTCAGAGGTCACAGACAAACAGTCACGAGGAGGAGGAGGAGGAGGAGACTCGTGGAGATGGACAGGAATTCTCATACTCGTTACTCACATTGGACTGACCTTGAGATTCAAACAATGATATGAGAGGAAGGATGGGAGAAGGAGGGAGGGAGAGAGAGAGACAGAGAGAGGGAGGGAGAGAAAAGTGTGGAAGAGTGATAGGGAGAATAAGAGCGAGAGAGACACCTACTTGTGGCAGCACAGGGGTGCTGTTGGGTTGCCGGACTGCGTTGCCTGTGGCGACGGTCCCAGAAACAGTACCGGCTGGGGAGATGCTGGTTTTGGCAGCCTGTGGAGGCTGAATGAGCGACTGCTGGCTGTTTAACAGCGAGAGACGCAGTGCTGGCAGACTTTTCTACACACACATACACAAACACACACCACAAAGACGAATCATTAATGAAAAGTGACATAATTAATTAATGAATGATCAATAATACAGGATATGACCACTGAAAAAAATGACTTGTTTTTTAGCCAATTGATTGGTGGATCGCGGTCCAGTGTGCCTGATTTGTGGATCGCGGTCCAGTGTGCCTGATTTGTGGATCGTGGTCTGGCCCAGAGCTGAAAGGCTGTATGCATGATCTCCAGGAAAAGCAAATGCGTTGTGTTAAGCTGAACTACTGTCCTATCTACACCACTGCATCTGGGAAAACAAGACTTTGGAAAGATCAGAACCCTCCCTCTGATGACGAGGGTCACATTTCCAGATGCCAAATGCGACCCCAACATCTGGTAGGCCACAGGTTGGAGAGGTCAGCGCCAGCAGCTGCCGGGGCAGACCACAACCAGAACAAAACCATACCTGCAGCTGATGTAGTGCAGAACTGTAAGAGTAGAAGAAGGTGTGTGTGTCTCACCTTGAGAAAAGGGACCAGGTAAGGCTGTGGTGATGACTTTAACTCAGACTGCAGACGGTTGGTGAATTCTTCCGGTTCAATTTTGGCATCCTGACAAACCAAAAATCCAAACATTAAAGAAACGCACTGTAAAACACGCACATTATTTGTCTGTGTGTGTGTGTGTGTGTGAGAGAGAGAGTGTGAGTGTGTGTGAGTGTTTTAGAAATACTCTGTAAAGAATGTGTCCATTAATATCTTGAACAATGATGTAAAACACAAGTCTAAATATCTAGAAACAGTGTAAAACACGTTGATGAAGGTTTATGGCTCTGTCTCATGTGGAATCAGAACTTTAAGTAAACACTACCACCTGAAGGAGGAGTCCAATTAGAATCCCATCATATTTCATCCAGAGATACTCATGTACTGTGTGGCATGCGTCAGGAAAGACAGCGCCTCACTACAGGGGTCAGAGCTGAGCTTGTTTCCTGAACAAGGTGAGGTCAGGGGCCTTGGAGAGGAACCTCTGGGATTTCTATCATTTTCCCGATTATACTGTTCTGAGTTGCCAGTCAGGACTCACCAGCAGGTCCTGCACCAGCGCCTTCACATTCCGAGACGTCTCTGGGGAGGGGGAATTATGGGATGCCAGTTTAATCAGTGTCGCCAGGAAGTTCTTGCACTTTTTCACGTTTTCCTGCATTTCCTGCGGAAGAGGGAGAAGAGCCATGAGTGTGTGTGTGTGTGTGATGTGTTTAAGAATGAGAACTGTCCAGCTGAATGTAGGCCAGTGAGGCTGGATGTTTTGTGTGTGGGTGGGTGGGACAGTTATCAGCTGTGCTAACCCATGTGTATATAAAAAGATACAACTTTCTGGCAGCTGTTAGCGTGTGTGTGTGTGTGTGCTTGTTTGCTAAGAATGACCCAGAGGGGCCAAGTAGTCATTCAAGGTGAAAGTGAAAGGGAGGGAGAGAGAGAGAGAGAGAGAGAGAGAGAGGGGAAGAGAGAGGGGAAGAGAGAAAAGAGAGGGGGAAGGGTGGTGGTGGACAACTACTGAAGCTTGAACCTGGAGGGCACACAGACCTGGGAGATGACAGGCGCTCCGGGGGCAGGGCCAGCTGCACTGGGAGGGGCTAGTGTGGGCTGACTGTGGGGCCCCTGGGGGCCAAGGGCTGCGGGGACCTGCTGGGGAGCCGTCACCGCCACAGCCGCTGTCGCCAAGGGCGCCCTCTGGAGGACAAGGAAATGGGCAAAGAAATGAACAGGAGCTGACAGCAGGCCTGCAGAGAGGCCACACAACCCCACAGAGGCAGACCTGCCCACCCATCACCACGCATGTCCCCAGAGCACAGGATGACGAAACTCCACACAGACATGGGAAAAGAGAGAGGGAGGGGGAGAGGAAAAGAGAGAGGGAGGGGGGACAGAGATGATGGTAGAATTGAGAAGAGAATTATAAATTCATATTAACATTGAATGTCTGTGTTGTTCCTACCAACCACAAAGTCTAGACCCCCCATACTCAAATAGCGGCCTGCGGGCCTAATCCGGCCCGCGGGCCTTCTATTTCTAGCTGTTTTGAAAAGTTTTTTTTTCTTTCTTCAATTGGGCTATCCGCTCTTATTTTGAAATCGCGCACCGCAATCTCAAGACAAGGCTGGGGATTGCCTCCACGGCAACAATAAACAGATAGCAGATGCCCAAATACGTTCGCCACACCCCACTCCCGTATATGGCCCCTTCAGACATTGGAAAAAAAATGTGGCCCCTCATCATTTCTATTTAAATACCCCTGGTCTAGACTGTGCATCAGATAATATGTCAGAATGATCTTTAAAAAAACAAACAAACAAAAAAAACCCCTCAAACCAAGCCATGATCAAACTTCCTAAATAGATCAATACTGTCGATTATGAGGGGGGGGGAGATAGTATGAAAGAGAGAGAGAGATAGAGAGACAGTGTGAGCGTGCGTGAGTGACTGAGGGCAGTGTGAGGAGCTTTGCTCACAGTCAGGCCCGCAGAAGCAGTAGTGCAGGTCTGGGGAGCAGGGGTGGCGGACTGTACCACCTTAGACTGGAACGCAGGGGGGGGCCGAGAGACCGGGGACGAGGCCGGAGACTGCAGCCAGGAAACGGAAGAGGAGAGGCAAGGAAGAGAAGGAGGCAGCCAGGTGTGAGCAGAGAGAGAGGGAGACAGAGAGAGAGACAGAGAGAGGGACAGAGAGAGGGGGACTCTTTAGGAAGGTACACATTTTGCTCACCTCTTGGGAACATTACAGTAGACTACATGATAACATGACTTAGACCTTTCCATCTCATTCAGTGTTAAACCACAAACTCCTCTGTCTGACCACAGCCAAATGACTATGTTCATCAACAGGACAGAGACCAACACCACCCACACAGCCCCAATAAGCTGCACAGCATCAGAAAACCAGACAGATGGGCCCAAAACTGCTCAGAAGAGTTCCAGAAAGCAGAGACCCCCTCATACAGAAGAGGTCACTCTGGAAGTTAAAAATCTAAATGTGAGAACAGCAGAACATAACAGCAGATAAGGCCAAATCGAAAATGAAAAACAAATCAAAACCAAAATGGTTTGACCAGGAGTATCGTTATCCAATTATCCGACCCAAATAACGATCATATATGCATTTTTTACTGTGAAACTATTAAGCAATATAAATGTACTGGAAAAAAAGGTCAATACACCTACAAGCAATTGACACCAATTGAGGAGTCAATCAGAACAAAACAATATTGGAATAACGAACAACCTGAGAAAGAAAGATCATGAAGAAATGGCCGTTCAGAATGCAGACTTCTGGACAAATCATTTTGGAAACATTTTTCAAGAACAAAAAATTGGACCCAAATTCTAAACCACAAATGACAGAAAGAAAGCTTGAGGTACTGAAATTGGAACTCACTCTCGCACAAACACTCACAGAGTAACACACACACACACACACACACACACACACACACACACACACACACACACACACACATTCACTCACAGACTAACACTCACAATAACACTCTCACACCAATATTCACTAACAGACATACACACTAACACAGACCATCCAACACTGTGGCAGAGTACCTGAGCTGATCTGAAACAGAGATCAGCACCCTGATGTGGCTCAGCCAGCACAGCCTGACTATAGATACTGACTATATAGGCTATAGACACACACACATACACACACACACACACACACACACACACTTAGTCCAGGATTTGGCGTGGGGAGGGGGTGATTGGAGTAGTAATGGTAGTACCTCAGTCCCGTAAGACCTGCCAGCCTCTAATCCAGCACCAGGCTGAGGGCCTCCGTAATCTCATAACTCAACTGTATCAATAACTTATTTATAAATAAGTGCATATGTATACTTAATGTAAAATGTAATTGATCTCACTAATAAATAAAATCTGTCAAATTAAAATAAATAAATTCAGTGTAAAAATTATTACGTTTGAAGGACTAAAAAACCTACATACTCAAAATATCAAGTTGACCTGTAATATAGAAATTAAATTCAATTAAAACTGAACTGACCAGTGTAATAAAATATAAATAACATTTAAGAATAAGAATAAAATTTTATTAAATTAAAATGTAGTGACCAATGTAGTGTAGGAATTCAATTCAATTAAAATTGACTTGAAAAGTGCAATGTGAGAAGTACTCTAAATTAATAAAATTTTGTTCGCTAGTATAATGTTGGAATGAACTTAATTACATTTAAATTTAAATTGAGTTGACCGGTGTAATATAGAAACTCTGTGCTCATGATAAGAACAAACATGATCACTGCAGACACTGGATTGGTGATGCGATCAGCGAGGAGCAGACAGGAAGAGTGTACTATGTGCTGATGTTCACACATACATAAGGGGAAACTATTCCCATAGGCTACGTACATGCACACACTCACACGCAGGAGCTCTCTCTGGATTCAGGTCTGTTGGAAAATCGGCATTCCCTGAAGAACATAGAGACTGGGAATAGCCCTGAGATATCACACACACGAAGATGCACACGCATGCACACACACACACACACGTACGCACATGCAAACATACACACGTACAAACACACAAGCATGTGTACACACACACACACACACACGTACAAGCACGCATACACACAAGCATGTATACATACACGTACACACACAAACATGCATACACACACGCGTACACACACACACAAACATGCATACACACACGCGTACACACACACAAACATGCATACACACACGCGTACACACACACACAAACATGCATACACACACGCGTACACACACACACAAACATGCATACACACACGCGTACACACACACAAACATGCATACACACACGCGTACACACACACAAACATGCATACACACACGCGTACACACACACAAACATGCATACACACACGCGTACACACACACAAACATGCATACACACGCATACAAGCAGACAGAATGATGCCATCACTCCATATCTTTCAGTCAGCGCTGAAAAACCTGATCAATTTAAGACAATCAGACATGTGAAGGATCCATCTTCCGAGAGAGAAAGAGAGAGAGCGAGAGAGAGAGAGAGAGAGCACGAGAGAGAGAGAGATAATAGAATAGAATAACTTGGCACAGTCAGGTAATCAGACAGATGCTCAGACAGGTGATGGGGATGAAGAACATGCCATACAATTGAAATGTTGAAGAAAATAAGTTTATGTTGTATTTGTGCGTCATGAAAACACAGGCTGTGACTAACAGTCAAGAAACACTCTCTAGAAAAACACTAAACTCTAATCTGTTCTCAGCTACAGGAGGGCCTGGTGTCAGATGAAATACTACACTTATGCACCCTGCTGTAATACACGATGCTTAGAGAAAAGCGGACATACAAATAAAACAGTGACACCTTGTGGTCAACGACAGTCATGACGCTGCGTTAGCAAGGTCAAAACATCAAAACACGTGAAGAGTCTAATAACATTTTGGTACTCCTCTGCCATGAACCCATAAAAGAATCTTTTAAAGTATTAAAAGCAAAAACATGGATAGCACTTTATTCTGATTATATTAAGACCAAGAGATCTGTATAATCAATCTATTTTATTAACTTATTAACAGATAAATTTAGCTGTTATTTATTCTTGTTTAGGTAACAGGTGAAGCAGAATAAAAACTTGTCGTTGAAGCACTCTGGTTAATTTACAGTGTTATGACGCCACCTTGTGGTAAAAAGCAACAATATGAAAAAAGGGATAATGATTCTCTCCACTGGTGGCATGGTGGTGTGCTGGTTAGCACTGTCGCCTTACAGCAAGGCGGTCTGGGTTTGATTCCTGGTCCAGCCAGTTCTGTGTGAGGTTTGTGTGTTTTCCCCGTGCTTTTCCCGGGTACTCCATTTCCAGTGGGCCCCAACAAGCGGGATGAAGCGGTAAAGATATGGATGAAATCTCTCCACAAATCCATCTCCATCTCCGTTTGGGCCTGTGTGATCACTCTGCGTCGTCGTGGGTGCAACTACAATGCTCATCACATTTTAGAAACCCAGACTTCAGGATGAACAAAAACAGACTACAGAGCTACTGAAGTTCTTCGGTCGCTGGTTCTCATTTAATGCTGGAAACAAATTTATGAAAACCTTGTACAAATAGTGAGCATAAATAATTAGCATAAACATAAACGGTCTTTAACTACGCAAATCTGCTAAAGGTAAAGCACCTGATTAACACGCGCTCATATTAATCAGTAATGAAGACAAGGAAATAGAGCCAGGAGAGTCAATCTGTCTTGCAGGAAGTTAGACCTGCAGTATTAATCAAACATGACAAATTGCGACTATACTTAGAGAACATAAGTGCTCGTGTGGCGATTAATGGGCTCCTAACAGGTACAACGGGACAAGCAAAACTTCAATGCAATATTAAACACTCATTAAAACCAGAGATGGAGGAGAAGGGACAGCGATTAGAGAGCAAGGGGGGGGGGGGGGGGGGGGGGGGGGGGGTGATCCATCCAACCCAGGTGTCAGGAAAACCTCCACCCTAATGGTTGATACAGCCAGTCGGGAAAACCTCCACCCTAACGGTTGATACAGCCAGTCGGGGAAACCTCCACCCTAACGGTTGATACAGCCAGTCGGGGAAACCTCCACCCTAACGGTTGATACAGCCAGTCGGGGAAACCTCCACCCTAACGGTTGATACAGCCAGTCGGGGAAACCTCCACCCTAACGGTTGATACAGCCAGTCGGGGAAACCTCCACCCTAATGGTTGATACAGCCAGTAAGGAAAACCTCCACCCTAATGGTTGACACAGCCCATCAGGAAGCCCCCAAAGCTGGAAGGCCTTTTCTGCAGCCACTTCAGATGTATTAGACCAAACTTACAATATATGTAGTCGGTCTATTTCCATTTTGTTGACTAGATGAGATGAGATTAAGAGCCAGGCCTCAGCTAGCAGTGTGTTCGGTCCACATGCAGGCCATGCAGCCCCGGTTCATTCAGTCATGGTTATCCTCATCACATCCTCATCTGGAACAAACTACAGCCTGAACCACCTCAGTGGCATCTGCCGCACATTCAAAGGGAACCGTAGAGGTCCCGTCTGTAGAGACCCCACTTTGTTGTTCTCCATGCGTTTTCAATTCTCCAAATTGCAAGAACACACACAGCATGGCGAACACACAGCAACACACCTGTTCTTTTACCCATAATTCACTCCTCCTTCTTCCATCAACATACTTTTCTATACACCATTTTGACTCCTGTTAGATTTGTCCTAGTGAAGCCTACACATTACACCAACCTGTAGCTTCCAGTGAAAACAACAAACCCAAATGTGGCACTGTGACCCCCCCCGATGACCTCTAGCAGCGCCGCTGGTCCACTCAGTCACAAGGTAATGTGGACCAGGCAGGATTAACCCACGTCTGGCAATCTAATGTAAGTTCACTTTGTTCAGTAGTCACTCTGATGTGCAGCTCTAGGTGGCAGTGTCCTACAGCTTTGTGACTGATGGTTCTCAACGCTAATGAATAAATGTACTGCCTCAATATTTAGATGGAAGAGAACGAGGCACCGACGTCTGATGAGCAGGTACACTGCAATCAAACAACAAACTGTGAGCTGATCTGCAGGGAGAAAAGCCTTCAAATTAAACTTCATTAATATCATTTAAACAGTTAGTTATTACCTCCATTAACACTTCACTTACACTACAGTATATCAATTATAACTGTATGGAACTAATTCCAAACAAAAAATCTTTAAATCAGTTACTTACATCAACCCAGCCTGGTGTATTCAGTACTCCTGCTCTAGTAGCTGACCGTATTCAGTACTCCTGCTCTAGTAGCTGACCGTATTCAGTACTCCTGCTCTAGTAGCTGACCGTATTCAGTACTCCTGCTCTAGTAGCTGACCGTATTCAGTACTCCTGCTCTAGTAGCTGACCGTATTCAGTACTCCTGCTCTAGTAGCTGACCGTATTCAGTACTCCTGCTCTAGTAGCTGACCGTATTCAGTACTCCTGCTCTAGTAGCTGACCGTATTCAGTACTCCTGCTCTAGTAGCTGACCGTATTCAGTACTCCTGCTCTAGTAGCTGACCGTATTCAGTACTCCTGCTCTAGTATTCATGGTATTAAGCTCTGGTCCTCAGTTCTTCTCTCCCCCTCCGGCCTGCCATGTCTCCCATCTCATGCTGGACAGAGTGCCAAACTCCTGAAGCAAACTCCCACCACAGCTGAAGGGATCCTGCTGCTCCAGCTCCTCTTGCTCCTCAGAGGTGAAGCATTTCCTGAACTCCCTGCTCCTCCCAGCAAGCTCCACCCACCAGCCCTGTACCCATGTTCCATCCTGTGACCTCCACCAAGCAGTCCACACACAGGAACACGGGCCCTGTTGATGAGCTGGAGGGAGACCGAGGGCCTGATGGATTTTGTTCTGTCACTCTTCTAAACACACCTGGACCGAGCCATTAAGAACCCTGCACACCTGGCCCAGGTGTACTGGGAGCTGGAAGAGCAGAAGAGTGGACCGGCCCCTCCTACACCCACACACTCACCTGCTCACACAGCTGGACAAGTGCACAGATGACACTCAACACATACACCACTCAACACAAACACTGCCGCTCATGTCTTAAGGCACTGCAAAAGAAAGAAAGAAAGAAAAGAAAAAGGACAATAGAGCAAAAGACGTCCAGGCCCTAGACGCACTGGCGAGTCACGCTGGCTAAGAGCACACGCTAACAGAGAGGTGCACTTACCCGCCTGCTGGAACAGAGCACCGCACACATGAGCTAGTGGGACAGGGCCCCGAGCACCGCACACGTGCGCTAGTGGGACAGGGCCCGAGCACCGCACACGTGCGCTAGCGGGACAGGGCCCCGAGCACCGCACACGTGCGCTAGCGGGACAGGGCCCAGAGCACCGCACACGTGCGCTAGCGGGACAGGGCCCGACCACCGCACACGTGAGCTAGCGGGAAAGGGCCCGACCACCGCACACGTGCGCTAGCGGGACAGGGCCCCGTGCACCGCACACGTGCGCTAGCGGGACAGGGCCCCGTGCACCGCACACGTGCGCTAGCGGGACAGGGCCCCGTGCACCGCACACGTGCGCTAGCGGGACAGGGCCCCGACCACCACACACGTGCGCTAGCGGGACAGGGCCCGACCACCACACACGTGCGCTAGCGGGACAGGGCCCGACCACCACACACGTGCGCTAGCGGGACAGGGCCCGACCACCGCACACGTGCGCTAGCGGGACAGGGCCCGACCACCGCACACGTGCGCTAGCGGGACAGGGCCCGACCACCGCACACGTGCGCTAGCGGGACAGGGCCCGACCACCGCACACGTGCGCTAGCGGGACAGGGCCCCGTGCAAGCAGGCGTGGAGGAGCAGGAAGACGTACCTGTGGGGCGGGGACCCGGAAGGTGGCTCCGCTGGTGGGGGTGGCGGGTCGAGGCGACAGGCTGCTCTGGGCCTGGGCCTGCGCCAGGGCTTGCTGTGGCACCAGTACCAGCTGGCCCAGTTCGGTCCGCACCAACACCATACCTACGAGAGAGGCACAGGTCCATGAGACATACTGCACAGCAAACACAGCGTCGGTGTGCAGAACTGTGCATAAGAACCCGGACCGGCGTCAGGTGAGGGAGAACAGCAGTGCTGTAATGATGCTGAGGGAGGATCTGTTGTGACGGGGCAGGACAAGAGGAACACACACGCAGTAAGTACACTTCCATGTTAGTGCATACTCTTCATATGTTCCATTATCCTGTTCCCAACAACTCAGACCTAACCCCTATTTTTTATCTTAACCTTAAACTTTTAACTATAGCTTTCCTCCAAACTGGGGCAACAAATAATGAATGTTATACAAGTCGACCTGAAAGTATTCCTCTAAACGCTTAGCAGCACCACAGACTGTGAGCAAGCAAAGGTCTGGAGGTAACAAATAACTCTGAATCTGAAACTGTCCAATGACAAAAGTTCCCTACCCTCCTGCAGGGCCAGACGGCCTCAACACAGGGTGCTGTCCGAGATCCACACCTCCGTGCGTGTGGCACTGGTGTGGGTCTAGACACCTGTACCACCAGCACAACCAGAAGTAGAGACTGGGAGGGCTTTTAAAAGGAAGAGCATTCATGATGACTTTGAATGATGAGTTGTTAAAACCACATAAAAAATAAATCAAGCTTATTAAAATAAGATAGTACAGCGACTCTGTAAATGGAAATCTATAGGAAAGGAATACTCCATCAACCCCATGGCCCTGGTCTAACCTATGGTGTATCTGGTTTATTGTTTAATGGGGTAGCAGTCTGTCCTCGAGACGAAACTAACAATGATTTGGATTTACATTACAAAACATTTTAGTTCCTCCCCTCGAGCAATTTCAGGAGGAAAACACAGTGTCTCTGCACCCCCTCCTGCCTGCTAGCCTTTTACACTCCACCATGGCGCTGAAGACCGCGAGCTGAACCCTGTCTGTCTGACACTGAACAGAAGAGTGTGGTTTATGCAGCAGTATACTTATTTACTGAGAGCATTCCTCCAAGCTTTCACTGAATTCTGTGTTACTTGTTTACACAACACAATAGTGACTACCACTGCTGACAAGAAATCCTCATATTCATTCAAACTCTTTCTACTTCTCCCAACTATTTATGGTTTGTTTGTTTTTTCGCCCAGGGTCTGTATGCAGTTTGAGATTAAAGCACACGAGAGGTCGCTTCTGTCAGAAATCATGTGACAGGTGCTGAGCTCTTTCTGAGCAGCAGCACTGCAACAGGTGAGTCAGAGACCATCAGGGGAAAGATGTCAACAGGAGCCTTTCGGAGGTTCAGAGATGGGGCATGACGGTGTCCTCGGGAACCTGACGGACACTTTTCTGGCAAAGATACTTTCCTCGGAACTTCTTACCTGGCGGGATGGTGAAGCCGGGTGGCAGCTGGATGGTGGTCTGCTGCTGTGGCGGTCTGACGATCAGCTGCGGAGCGACGATCCTCTGGGGCGCCGCGAGTCCCGCCCGGGGCTGAGACTGAGCGGCCAGGGGGGCCGTGGCGGGGGCCGCGGGCCTCATCATCACCACCGCCGCCGTGGTGGCCGCCTGCGCGACCGCGGGTTTGACGTCCGCGGGACTCCCGGCCGCGGGGACCGACGTGACGGCGGCGCTGGGGCTGACGACGGACGGGGAGCACACGGCGTTTATCACGGAGTTCACAGCGCCCGGCTGACTCGGAACCACCACTTTGGGTCCGGAGGGCGCGGCGGGCTTGGCCTCCGCACCGTCCGGGTGTTTGTGGTGATTGACGTGCGGCTCTATGCGCGCGCCCTGCTGCACGAGCGCCGCCACGCTGGTGCCGTTCCTGCTGTGGGCGATGCTGGCCACGATGTGGTTGGGGAGCCGGTGTAGCGCGATGGTGGGGGTGCCCCGGTCCAGCGCGATGGTGGGGGTGCCCCGGTCCAGCGCGATAGCCGCCGCGGACGTGTTGGCGCTGGACACGGTGAACGTGGTCGTGTTCGCGCATGTTGTGGCCGCGTTTGGAGACGGAGCGGCTCCCCCGTCGCCGTTCACACTCTGGGAGCCGGGGCACGTAGCCCGCGCGGCCGGAGGGACGTGTTTCTTACGGGCGTCGTGCTCCCTCGACGCCCCGGTGCAGCCCGGCTGGTCAGCCGTGCCGGCGGGGCTGGTGCTGCCCGGAGAAGTGACCCCGTCTGACGCGCCAGTGATGGCAGAGCACCCATGCGCCTGCACAGCGCTCGTACTCGCGTTCCCGCCGCTCTCCGAGGACGAGCTTCCCTCCGAGGACGCGGCGGGGCTCAGAGAGGACGGGGTCGCGTGTTTGTCGGAGCCGATGTCCGCGGGGCGGGAGTCCTGACTGACGGCAGCCTTGCGCGGCTGCTGCAGCTCGGACGCGGTGCCTCCCCGGGCAGGTAGCGCTCTCCCCGAGTGCTGGTTCCCAGCCGCGCCGTGCGCGCCGCTCCTGCCCTCGCCGTGCGCGGCCGCCGCCGCCGCGCCGCTCTGGCCGACGAGCTGCGACTCCAGGGAGCCCACCAGGTCGCTGACTGCTTTTTCGTCCACCTCGGAGAACAGCATATCTTCCAGAGGGTCGGAGGCGCCCGCCATCTTTGACGTGAGATCGCTGTCTAAATTGAACAAGGGGGCGAGTGCGCAGGCGTGTTGCTATGCATTGTGGGAATGTGTGTGACGTCAGAGCGCCCGGATCGATCCGAGAGCCGCTTCGGGGGGGGGGGGACAGAAAGGAGAATCACGGTTGATGAGGATATAACCTGTCCTTCACACCAGATGCTTATTCATTAAATGTAGGTGTATTTATACGCAACGCAGCGGTCAGTTTGAATAAATACGGCTTTTCCAATCGTATATCAGCGCTGTTTTACTGAAATGTTGAAATGTTCTTCTTGTTTAGTGTTTTCTACTGATCTAACTAAATGAGCTCTTGTGTAATTACTGGCTTTAAGTCAAAACATATTTGAAACTGGAGTGAGGTTACTACAAAATAAAAACTTATTTTCCAACAAAATTATTTTTGTTGTAATAAAAATACATTTAGTGAAGGCACACCCACAGAACAGTGGTGCTTATAGCAGAAAAGGTCACTAACCCAAGCCTCGGCCCCAAATGGGGAACCTTTTTTAATTCTGCCTTTTCACTACAACCAGGATTCATGTCTGGTTCAAGTGCAGTTCCAGTAAAGGCAAGCATGTCACATTCTCTATCTACATCTATCAGCATGAATCTGTACGAAATTCGATTTAAGGTTCACAACACTCTGAGCAAGAGAAATATCTTTTAAAAATTATAATTTAGTTCCAGTACATCTCACTGTCTTGGGTCCAGAAAACATATCAGTTTCAATGGGGGACTGTTAAAGAAATGCTGTGCTGTCTTTTCACTGGTAGGATGTTTTTGTGCACGATTACATACATTAATTTAACAATCTATATAGTTTTTTTTTGTTTAAAAAGTGCATGAAAACACAATATTGTAATTGGAAATACATCTTGGTAGTTTCACGTGTTACTGAAAAACATGTCGAAACTGCGAACACAATATTGCCAGTTTATGGTTTATTTCTGCCCTATACCTTACTGTACAAGAGTGTAAACACATTTTTGGTGGACATATGGTGTATAGGGAGGTCCATATTAGCACCTGTACTGATGGTAATGTAAGTCACAAAATAAGATATCAACAACTCAACGTGAACAAGTTTATAAGAAATAGCCAAGCACAATGCAAGATGCTTTAAAACAGACTGATAGCTGATGTCCTAATGTTCATTTCCTGGAATGCAACAAGGCTTATCCCCCATACATGCAAGGTGTTAGGGACATGTTGTTTACAAACGTAGTCAATCATGCACGTGTAAGTGAGCCGATCTTGTTCGTTCTTTTGTTAATTTTGCGTCGTACGAAATCGATTAAGTCCAAACCGCATTTTGTAGCGCGAGAATTCGTAAGAGCGGCCTGCTCCGGTATCCCACAATACCCTGCGGCTTGTGCGGAGGAACTCGGCCGTGTCGTGGTAGGCGGCTGCGCGAGCGACGGAAGAAACGCGCGTGAGCGGACTCGAGGAGATCGTTTGGCGGAATCTGTGCGTTCGAGGAGCTTTGGAACACGTAGCGCCGCGTTTGTCCACCGAGAGACGAAGCTCCGCAGTTCACGATGAGCGGCGGGACGCCTTACATCGGCAGCAAAATCAGCCTCATTTCGAAGGCCGAAATTCGATATGAGGGAATTTTATACACCATCGACACCGAGAATTCGACTGTTGCTCTTGCGAAAGGTAATTATAATATCAACGGTTTTGTAATCGATTTAAGTAAATTACCTGAAGTTAAAACCATGAAGTTAAAAACCCCGAAGTTAAAAACTTGAAATAAAACCCTGAAGTAAAAACTCGGTCCGCTGACGCTCGCGCAGCTGGCACGCGCAGCGCTAGCCTAGCCGCGTTAGCGCGTGACTTCACGTCGCTGGACGTTGGCGGTTCGCGTCCAGCTGGTCTTCGGACTTAAAGACCGAGTTGTTGGGCGCGTTTACTGCCACTCTCCCCTGCGTGTTTGGACCTGCGTGGAGGGTTTGGGTTTTAATAGCTAAGCAGACGAGGTAACTCGCTATAGCTACCGACACCCGGGGTAACTGGGCTAGCTAGCACGCCAGCACTAGCCTGCTAGCTATCGCGCATTAGCTTCGCTTTATAACACGAAACGGCGGCGGGTCCCGATAAAGAGCGACGTCCCGGTCTGTGGCGGCTTCGGTCAACGCGGAGTCGTCGTTAAATAACTATAAGTGCGGGTGACTTCGTAGTTGGTAGCGTTACACGGGCCGTGGCCGCTTTAGCCGTGGTGCTCTTTGTTTACTTCAGCGGGGACGCCGAGCTCAGCGCCGCGTCCACGGGCGGAACTTCGCCCCGTGTGTTAATGTGCGTGCTGGTACCTCGGAAACGAGCAGGAGCGAGTTGTGATACAACCACATTAAAGTACAAACGGGCCCCGTCTCCACACAGGCGCAGCCGCCAAACTGGAGACGCGCAGCTTTAACAAGGCAGTGGAAACGGCGACAGTGAGACGACGGAAAATGCCTGTTTTTTTTTCTTTTTTTACACCACATCAGCGAGTGATAACTGGTTTCTGCCTCTTCGTGTTTGTTTTATTGTCAGTCAAATCCTTCGGAACCGAGGACCGTCCCACGGACAGGCCAGTCGCTCCTCGAGACGACATCTTTGAGTACATCATCTTCAGAGGAAGTGACATCAAAGACCTAACCGTGTGTGAGCCGCCGAAGCCAAACTGCCCCTTGCCCCAGGATCCCGCCATCGTCCAGGTAACTGTGCAGAGTGCACGTTGCTTCATTTATTTTGCTTTCAGTGAACATAAATTGTAAAGTGACTATATGCCTTTGTGGCAACAGAAGCTTTTCTGATTGGAGTACTAACAGCATATTTCAGTGTATCAGTGAGAACACGCAGCCAACAATGATCCTCATGTTATTTGCAGTTAACCTGGTTAGTTTACAGGGTGACGTTTAGGGTGATGTCTCATTGATTGTTGTCTTGTCAGTCTGTTCATGGTTAATTACATGATGGAGGTGGTAACCTTTCCTGTTTCCAACAGTCGTCCTTGGGCTCCAATGCTACTCCCTCCTTCCAGTCAGTGAGCTCGTACGCAGCCTTCAGCCGGGCGCCCGTGCGTGCCTACAGCCAGTTTTGCGCCACGCCCCTGGTGGCCCAGGTTGCCGGAGCCGCTGCGGGTGCCGGTGAGTTTGGGTCCATCTACGTTTCAGCACTGTTTCAGACAGCCGCTGCGGGGCGTCTGTACGGGCAGCACGTGCATGTTCATAGGCCGGCTGCCACCAGAGTTTTTCCTGCTTGTGTTTCAGCTCCATGCACAGCATCATTAATTTCAGCATTAACAGCTGTCTCTTCAGCAACAAGAAATGTAATAGTACATGTATTTTGTGTGTAATGTATTTAAAATTCTTTAGTTTCCAACTGCTAGTTCTGCATGCATGTTGGTGTGGGTCTCACCCTAGGTCTGACGCTGGTGTGGGTCTCACCCTAGGTCTGATGCTGGTGTTGCTGTTTGACACATGTATTGTCCTCTCTAGCTCCCAGCAGCTCTTCTCTGGACGCTGTGCGGAAGAGCCCCACCGCGGAGCACCCCGTGCAGCCTGCACCACTAGCGCCCCCTACTGGAGCTGCTGCCTCTGTGGCTCAGAGGAGTATAGCAGCAGGAGCTTCAGGAGTTGCAGGCAGGCCCCCCCTCGGCGCACAGAAACAGTCTGCTGAGAGCCAGGAGCAGAGCAGAGGTGAGCGTCTCTACGCCTTCTGCTCACCACTGACTAGTAAATGCCTCCTCTTGGGTTTAAAGGGAAAGGCTGGATAAGAATTCTTGTGAAGTATTGTGATGGTTATTTAATCAGTGCTTTTTGTTAGCTGTGTTGTCATTTTAGTAGAGACGGTATAGTTGGAAAAGCTGCTTCTCCTAGAAGAGCATGAGTTGAATGAGTTCTTTGGCTTTCCACAGCGGCTGATCCTGACAGAGCCCCTCGGCCAGAACCTGACGCGGCCAAGGCTGAGAACCGTGAGGCGGCCAGACGGCAGGCCTGTGAGTCTCGCCTAAAACTAGTACCGCCGCAGTCCCACCGTCTCTGCTACCCTCTACTAACAGATGTCTCCACCTCTGACTCACTGGTTAGGGGTGAAGAACTTAAGTCACAGGACCCAGAATCTTAATAAACGAGCTAATTATGGTGTTTATAATGCAGTAACACTGTCTGTTAGGGCTGGGCAATATTTATTATTTCATATATTAGTCGATATCTATATATATATATATATATATATCAATCATGATATAAATCAAATCACTGTTTCCTTTATACTGTAAGTGATTTAAGGATTATAAATTTGTTCAGTTTGCAGTGTGAACAGATTCACAACACACGGGTGTCAGGAAAGAGTTCCAAAGTTTAATAGGATGGAGAAAGAAAAGTTGTAACTGAGGGGCAGAGAAACATGGGGAATGATCAAAATGTTAGTGCTCTGATTCAGCGTCACAGACAGTGAATCATAAATCCCCTTACATACAGTGTCTCGTTATGGTGAACACTTTTATAAAGACGCTAAAGATGGTCTTCGTGATTCCCGTTGTTTATATGCATAAATAAGGCGTAATCTTTAATGATTGTTCATAGCAAAAACAAAACTAGAGTGCTCAATGAACTAAGTTGTAATCACTAACTCGCAGGACTGAAATGTTTGGTTAACGTCTTTTTAAATTTTGTTGACTTATCTGGATGTGTAGGCTAATCCACATAAAGCATGTCTTTATGTAGCGCATGCACCGTCACTGATTTTGATTTGCAGTGCGTTCAGCGTGTATCCTGATGGTGTGCTACGTCATCAGATTGCTTCCTTTGACGGTGCTACTTAAGGCGGGAAACGGAAACAAATGTTTATTGAATTCTACTGCCCAAGCTTATAGTAATCAAGGAAAAATGATCACAAAACGAATCAATATTGTTTTATCGCCCAGCATTACTGTCAGTAAATATAAGCGGATTGTGTCCATTGAACATTTGATTATTGTGGTTGTCCTTGTAGCCGGAGCTCCTGCAGTGAGGCGGGGTCGAGGAGGTGGAGGAGGAGGTGGAGGTGGCGGTGGTGGAGCTGGGGGTCAGCGAGGCCGGGGCCGGTTTAATTTGCGCAGGGATGGACCAGTGAAGTTTGAGAAGGACTTCGACTTTGAGAGCGCCAACGCCCAGTTCAACAAGGAGGAGATTGAGCGGGAGTTCCAGAGCAAGCTTAAAATTAAAGGTGCTGTTCAGCACTCGCTAAAGCGAATCACCACTGAACCTTCCATAACGGAGTTCGTCTCACCTTTGGGGAAGAAGGCACTTGGAGGCCTGTTTATCACAGTGGCTTCAATTCAGGGCTCTGATTTGGCCTTTTGTGTTTCCATACTACTGATTTAATCCATACTCTGCTGAGGTTAGATCCAGCTTTCCTGTTACATTAGAGAAATGCAGCAGAGCAGAGGTCCTGCTGGTGCACCTCTGTTGGAGTTTGCTCACGTGGCCGTAGTCTTCCTGACTGACGTTTGCCTTGCAGACGAGAAGGCTCTGAACGGGGAGGACAAGGGCGACTCTGGCGTGGAGACCCAGAACAGCGAGGGCAACGCTGAGGAGGAGGACCCGCTTGGGCCCAACTGCTACTACGACAAGTCCAAGTCCTTCTTTGACAACATTTCCTGTGACGACTCCAGGTACGGCATTGGGGTTGAGCCCTCCTCTGGCAGGTGACTGTAACGAGGCCTCTGTCCTGCCGACGCCCCCTCAGCTCCGCGGTTCTGACTAGCGGCTCTATATGTAGCTGAGCGGAGCCCACCTATAACTCACTCTTCCATTCCCATTTGCAGGAAGGAGAAAGCGGGAGGAGGCAGGTTCGTAAGCGTTTGTTCGTTCCTCCCCTTTAACGTCCCCTCCTGCAGCACTGTGTCCTGAGCTTGTGTGTGTGTGTGTGTGTGTGTGTGTGTGTGCCGTAGGGAGCGGAGGCAGACCTGGGCAGACGAGAGGAGGATGAACGCCGAGACCTTCGGCCTCCCCCTGCGTCACGGCCGGGGACGGGGCGGGTTCAGGGGCCGAGGGGGCGGAGGTTACCGTGGGGGGCGGGGCCGTGCGGCCAGCCGCGGATCCTTTGGACCATCGCGTGGGGGTGGACCCGGTTTCCGGGGAGGTTACCGAGGAGCCCGCGGGGGCAGGGAGTTGTCCGAATTTGAGTATCGGGTAAAGTTTCTCGCCACACTTCCCGTACAGATCCACTCGTACACAGCCACCTACCCATACACTTCATGCATGTGTGTCCATGTTCTGTCTGCTGGGTAGATTACTTAACTAAATATTTTCCTGTTTGTTGCAGAAGGACAACAAGGTGTCGGCGTAGTGACGAGGAAACGGCTACACTGCCCCCCACAGGCTGGAGTACAACTTCCCCTCCTGCCTCAGAGAGACTGTGTGTGTGTTTGTGTGTGTATGTGTCCAGATCCCAGCTGCGCCCACAGGCGTGCTCACACGTTTTGCTTTTTCTCCCGTTTCCTTTTCAAACCCGTTTGGAAGTTCAGTCTTTTGATCTTTACTTTGATACGTCACCAAGGGGACAAAGACTTTGTAACTTCAGTGGAATTATTCAGTATTTTTGCATCAGCATTTTAGTTTCTTTCTTACAGAAAAGAAAAAAAATTAAAAAATGTATTTGATAATATTCCTGTTAGATGTACAGATGTATGCAGACGCCCGCTGACACTGTGAGCCGCCAGTGAAATAGCTTTATTTTTCCTCTGATGTCTTATAGAAGCACCAAACCCCTGTACACATGTGCTGTGGTCACGGCGATGGGCCGTCTGCTGCAGGGGCAGCTGTGGGACGTCCATGCGCTGTGTGTGGAGGGCGTGTTCTTTATTTCCCCCCTCCTCTGGGTTTCCCCTGCTTTTCTTTATTTATTTTTGTTTCTTTTGTAGTGACTCTGTTCTGTGGGGGTTGCCCTGCGGGGAGAGAGTGGAGCAGCACTGCTATGTCTGTCCAGCCGCACGGCTCCCACAGCTCCACACGGGGTCTGACTATCAATGGACTAATCAGTTGTCTCGATAAGGCCACTACGGAGTTGCTCATGTCCCATAGCACACAGGCGCGTGGCGTGTTCTGTTCTCTCCCATTGAAGCGTTTTCTCGATCTTTAAAGACGTGGACGATAGTGCCATGGCAGGCGGGAGCCTGTCACAGTTCCCCCCTGGACAGCTGTGTGTTCCTTCAGCATAGCCCTTCTCTCCACTAGCTGAGTGCCAGTGAATATTGCCTTTTTGATGTTGATTATGTAGATGTCATTTTATGGTTCATGAGGGCTCTTTCATAATGTTAACATAGCACATCTGTCACCTGCAGTGTGGTGGGTGGGTGTGTGTGTGTCTGTGTGAGTGTGAAGCCTTAAGAATTGTAACATAAACTGAAAGACGAGATGCTCTTAGCTTTCCCTAATCAGCATTTTATGCCAAGTGTTCAGGGATAGTCCAACATGCCCTTTAAGATTGAATGGCTTCAGTATATATTCATTTGCACTTTAAAGATGAAAAATGCCATGATGTAAAGTCCCATCTAAAGACACAGTCCATCATCGCATGTCTTACCTTCTCATTTCTTCAGTGTAAATTACCAGCTGTATCTTACCAGGCTTTGAAAGCGCTTAGAAACCAATGAATAAAGGCAGGTTGATTTAGTGAAGAAAACTGGTGGTATCCAATGCTAATGGATGTACGTTTGTGAAATGCGCGTCTTAGTTGAGAGGTTGTGTCGATGGGACTGCTGGTATTGATACTGATCCTGGATCAGGCTTCACTAAGCATCTTAGCGCTGGTGTGATTATTTTTTCCCCTGCGCCTCTGCTGGCTCTAGTCCCAATCCAGCCCCAGATCAGCACTGCTGTTCACATGTCTGCAGGCCTTCATCCATTAGGATGTGCCGGATTTCCATGGGAGTCAATCTAACTTGACGGGATTTACTTTGCCTCCTGATTGGACAGATGTGTGGACTTGAAACTAGAATGAATTTGAAGGTGCTTCATGCCTGTGTGGTCTGCTTCCCTAGGCTGTGCCCTGGGTTAGCTGTGTGAATGCATAACCAGCCTAGACCCAAACCAGATTCCATGTTTGAATGGTTAGCGTGCGAGTGTGAATATGGAGGACTGCTGAACTAGATTCTGGATTTTTCAGGATATCCTGATTCTAGCTCGGTACTCCTCGGCTGGCCTGGGAGTACCAGACCGGATCTTCACGTGTTTGGATTTGTGCGTTTGCTTTATTTCTGCTCCTAATTTACCCCCCTTCACTCGCAGTATTGAAAGTCTGTCAGCTTCTGTACCAGCATCCGTCATCTTTCCCTCCACTCTCTCCCTTTCTCGAACATAATAAAAGGAACCAAACGTGTGGGTGATGTTCCATGAAGGTGGGGGCATGAGACTTTGTTCAGAATGTTTAACTTTGTTTTTTGTTTTAATATCAGTGAGATGCATTTAGGCTCCATGTTCCTGTTGTAGCCGTTTCCAAGCAGTTTCCTGTTTGCTGTAGTGTGCTTCCTGT
This sequence comes from Brachyhypopomus gauderio, assembly GCF_052324685.1. Taxonomy (NCBI): domain Eukaryota; kingdom Metazoa; phylum Chordata; class Actinopteri; order Gymnotiformes; family Hypopomidae; genus Brachyhypopomus; species Brachyhypopomus gauderio. Next base: position 36,695,154 of record NC_135212.1, read on the forward strand.
TGGCACCATGTCATGAACCTAGGATGTTGCATTCTGGTAGGCAGCTAGCGAAATGTCAAGTTCAAAAGGAGCTATTTGATTGGATGATAGTGATTTGCTTAGAGAACTGCATGATGGGAAATGCCTTAATAACTGATCAGTATCATGAGTTGGGCTGTTTCTGAAAATGATCCCTACTGCCTCTGTAGTGCACTGCATGGGGTATTGGCTCCTGGCTTTTAAACCCTTAAGTGTACTATGTCCAATTTTAGAATCAGTCTTGATGGCACGTCTCACCCAGGGAGAAGAGGTACGATGACTCCTGGATTCATGCAATAATTCCATTATACAGATGCCCTGAACTCATGAGATTTCAGACTGTACATACAAAGTTTCATTTTGTAAAGGTGTTATTGGATTTTCTCTATAAGTCTTTGAAAGAATTTGGCTTTTTTTTCTCCTGAATAAAGCAATTGTACAGCATGATGTACTTTCAGTGGTGAGAATGAGTATTTTTTTTTTATTATTCAGCCCTAAGAAATAAATAGTTGTTCAAAATCTGTCTATGGTTTTGTCTGTTAATACTGCATAGAAGAAATGTATATTGCCAAAAGTATTCACTCACCTTTCTTGACCACATATGAGATTGTGACATCCCTAATCCATAGTGTTCAATATGACATTGGTCCACCCTTTGCAGCTAGAACAGCTTCAATTCTTCTGGGAAGGCTGTCCACAAGATTTAGGAGTGTGTTTGGGAATTTTTGACCATTCTTCCAGAAGCGCATTTGTGAGGTCACATACTGATGTTGGACGAGAAGGCCTGGCTCTCAGTCTCCGCTCTAATTCGTCCCAAAGGTGTTCTATTGGGTTGAGGTCAGGACTGCAGGCCAGTCAAGTTCATCCACACCAGACTGCCATCCATGTCTTCATGGACTTTGCTTTGTACATAAGTCATGTTGGAAGAGGAAGGGGCCAGCTCCAAACTTCCCACAAAGTTGGGAGCATGGAATTTTCAAAAATGTTTTGGTATGCTGAAACTGAGTCAGAGTTCTTTTCACTGGAACTAAGGTGCCAAGCCCAGCCCCTTAAAAACAACCCCACACCATAATCCACCATCCACCAAACTTTACACTTGGCACAATGCACTTGGTGATCTATGGCTTGGATGCAGCTGCTTGACCATGGAAACTCATTCCATGAAGCTCTCTGTGCACAGTTCTTGAGCTAATCTGAAGGCCACATGAAATTTGGATGTCTGTAGTGATTGACTCTGCAGAAAGTTGGTGACCTCTTCACATTTTGCGCTTCAGCATCTGCTGACCCCACTCCATCATTTTACGTGGCCTACCACTTCGTGGCTGAGCTTCTGTCGTTCCCAAACACTTCCATTTTCTTACAGTAGCCTACAGCTGACAATTGAGTAAGGAAATTTCATGACTGGATTTTTTCGCTTTTTTAAAAACAATAATATATAAAACAAATATCACACATAAAACCCTTCTTACTCTTATTACAGTCAGTGTGAATTTGTCAAAATTTGGAAGCGCGACCATCTGAATTGACATCAGGATCTTGCCGTCATGTAGGCGGGAGGCGCGCTGGCCACGCCAGTCCTGTAGGGGGCAGCATACGCGTGTCCGCTAGACTTCTAGGGATTATTTAGACGGAACATACGAAACCCACGGACTGTTTACTGAACGTTTATCGCCAGAAAGACCAACGCGTTCTTGCAATACAGATTATTACCTTACTAGTAATTTATTCAAAGTAGTCTTAAAATAGCAGTTGGACTCGAGAGCTAGCCACATAGCTGGCCACAGTTGGGAGCGCTGTATGACCGACGCATTACTAGCTAGCTAGCATGTCCGTTGTTTTTGTCCCGAAGAGACAACGCGGAAAAGCTCAAATCAATCAAGAAACTATACAAAGAGTAAGTTGGTTGTAAATTAGACGTTTGTGTTGGCTAGCTATCAGAATAGTTTGTGTTTAGTGATCCCAAATAAAAAACTAGTTAGTAGTTGGCTAACCTAGTTAGGGTAGTCTGCTAATCTGTCAGTCCAGTGCTAGGTGACGCGCTCACTTCGCCCTCGCGAGACTTCCGAACTGAAGACGGGAGCTAAAGACTTGACTAGTAGAGTAGAGAGATTTATGAGATTTATTATTAGTAGACAAGAGAGCTAAAGACTTGATTAGAGAGCTAAATACTTGACTAGATAGCTAAAGACTTGACGAGAGTAAACAGATTTTTTTTAACGTGCAATCATTTTTCCAGCTTCTGGACGAAAATGACCAGCTCGTAAGATGTATAGCGGAGTACATGCAGAAGGGCAGAGCGACCGAGTGTGTACAGTAAGTATGAAGATCGTTGAATTTCTATTCTGTAGGTTATAAGAACTTTGGGGTAATATATCTTAATAATGGTTATACAGCCTCTATGAGACTTAAGCTCGTATTTGAGTGTAAAACTTGGTTAACCCAATGAAGGGCCTGTTCAATTCATGCTGCTGGCTGCTCGTAGGAAACCATGGCACCGTGTTTTGTATTTCACAGATACCAACAGATCCTTCACAGAAACATTGTTTATTTAGGAACCATAGCTGATGCCAGCTCGGATCTGCCTTCCGCCACCACCGTGAGTCTCACAATTCCCAGCGAGATTATTCTTTACTTCGCATGCGAGGATGTGATGCTCTTTATGCGTTTTACATGAGGTCATTTCTTGTCTCCAGACTCTTTGTGAAGAGCCAGCATCCCTGAATAGAACCAAGGACGTTTAAAAGCCATGTACTCAAAGCAGCTAATGAGGAAATCTGAAGCCTTACCAGATGTGCCAAAATGCGCTACAGCACATGTACTATGTATATTATTCCATCTGTCACTGGAACATTTTATTTCTGATAATAAAGTTTAGTTAATTTAACAAATTTGTGTGTTTTTACTTCAACAAGGTTCTTGATTAACTGACTGGAGCCCAAACTGAACAGAAATGTCTTACTGGCAGAATCACTTAAACTAAACAGCAAGATTGTCCAGTGGAAGTGAGAAGTCTTCCTTATTGAAACATACCTGTGGTGCAACACATACAAGTGAGAAGCCGAGAGAGTATAAATGTTTTTCTGTTATGTTTATTTTTTGCATTGCTGGTACACTCGGGAAAGGTTCAGTTGCCAGCTCTAGTGAACAATAAGCAACATACGCTAAGAAACCCCCCTTTATGTCGTCGATCGGTTTGTTGTCTTCGGTTTTATTTCAAACTTTTTCATTATTTATTTTAGAAGCCACTAGTAAACCATTTTTGACACAGCTGAGAAATGCTAATGTTTACAGTCCAAGGTCATTGAAGATGTCTTAAAAAGGCTGCAACAGTTTGGGAGAGAACACCGACAAAGCAACAACCCCTACATTTTGATTGTGCAAAGCACAGAACTATAAAAAGATATATTTATATACAGCAAACGTGGATTCTCTGTAAACATGGTAAGTATGTTAGTTTTCAGAAAACATGGTCATATCATAAATACAGGCAACATTGGCATCCGCAAACATCACAAAAAACGTTAATATTCTGGGCCGTTTAAATACAGCCCACCGCCATAGAAACCGAAGACATACGGGCTCAAAGAAAGAAACAAACACCCACACACCCCAATCTTATGTTCTTTAGTGTTTGTAATGGTGCATTTGGTAACCTTCTTAGATATAATGTACATTTGAACTCTGTAGAAAAGAAAAATGTGCTTTTCACATCTTGGGAAAATAATGTTTTACTTAATATGCCTATAATGTTAACATATACAGTAATGGTATAACATGTAAGAAAATACAAAAATAAGATTAATACTGTCAATATTTGTACAAGAAATATAATTTTCAAATGAACAAATGTTATGTTTATTTTTAGTGTGTCATTCGGAAGCAAAAATCAATCCAAAGGGGAAAAGAAATCTTAACCGTTTACTCTTCCTAGGCCTTTATCAGAGGGTGTCCGATCCTTTAAAGGGCTCCAGAACACCAGATCACCAGAACTTCATAGTGTGAGCCCAATACTCTCTGCCCTGTGAACAACGCTTTGGTTGGAGGAAAAAAAAACAACAAAAAACAAGTGCTATTACTGTCACCATGGCACACGATTACTCGCCCCCAATGTTTTATTAAACCTTTTTTTTAAACTTTGTCAGATGTTGAAAAAGTAGTGTATTTCTTTTCAAATTACACGTCTGCTATGGTTATTATATTTCTGCCGAGCCTGCTCAAAGCTTCTTCATAAAAAGAAGTAAATTATTTATATAATTTTTTTCTGTGTCATATACAAGCTATGGAACAGTAGCTGGGAGGTGTGGTCTAGGTGATCCAACAAGATTTGGCAGTTACAGCTTTTTGTCAACACAGTATGGTGATGGATGGCTTCCCGTTAGCGGTCCGAGGCCCATGCCCTTGTGAGCAACAGCAGGACAGAATAACTCGGAAAACGTCGGCCGTCTTTCACAGCCTGAACGAGACAACCTAGTCGGAACTCAGGACCAACTCTAGAATCCCCGATGTTCCTCCCTCTCTTAAAAGGCAGAGAGCTGGGGCGTGGCTAGTCAGGGGTTCTAGACGGCTGTAGTCAGCCCAGTGTCTGCAGAGGTGGAGCTGGACTAGAGCTGCACTACCTGCTGCAAACATGAACCACACACTGGATCCGCACACACGCCACTGAGGAAAACACTTCCTCTGTAGCTGAAGGAACTCGATGGGTCTAAAACATGAAAGAAAAAAAAAAACTCTGAATATGCCACAATGTTCAATACAAAGTTGCCTATAAAAACACGCTTGTCTAAGGAACTACCAAAATGTACAGGTTGGTAGAGACAGAGGGGCCGTCAGCTACAACCCAAAGCAGGGAAGGGTCCCGCAATGGCAAGCAGCGAGACAGACCAGCGGGGTAGCCATGCCCACCTGTAGGTCCTGCCCAACCTCCTGATCAACAGCGAATCAGAGACGTGGCCTCTTAGTGGCGTGACTAACGCTGCAGCACACAGGCCTTCCTCAAACTGCCCAACGTACGCCGTCTCACGTCCTAATCGCCCCAACACACCCGGACACTATCCAACACTCGCACAGCCGCAGACCCCCGAGCCCAGTCACGGCTGCAGCTCCCCAACCCTCTACAGCTGATCTAAAGCCAGTGTACAGCCTACCCACGATCCTCTGCTGCATTACTACACGCATAACCACTGGCTCTGGAGCAGCAGTGGGAGGCAGGCGGGCTCAGTACTGGTGCAGGTAGGACGGGCGATGCTCGGGTTTGAGCGGGAAGCTCTTGAAGCCTTTGCTGAGGTTTTTATGCTGGGCGGACTGCTGCTGCTGCTGCTGCTGTTGCTGGGCGAAAGGGAAGCCAGTGGAGAGGCTGCTGGAAGGAGAGCAGTCATTGGCTGTTGACCACACCGGAGACTGCAGGATTTGCATGGAGTCAGCCCATTGGCTGGAAGGGATAGTCATCTGATACAGGGAAGAGCTGGGATTGGACATTGTACTGGAGTGGGAGGAGTGCTGCCATGGCGCCTTGGGAGGCCATGTTTTCGTTTTACTGTCCTGAAAGCAATAGGAAGATGATGTTGAAGGATTTCTGACACTTATGAGTCCATTTCATTTACTTAGTGGTCCTTAGTGGTTTAGATAACTTTATTTTTACTATATCACAATGGGCAAATGAGAAAATATAATATAGGTGAAATTTCTTTAAACCAAGTCAGTTTATTGATTGCTAGTTATTGCATTTTTGTAACGCTGTACTTTAACTAAATTCACATCCACCACTGGGCCTGAACTGCTGGACACCAACATTGTGTTTAAAAGAGAGTTGGCATGGTTACCTGGTTACTATCGTCACTGGAGTGATGAAGAGGGGGAGATGGCAGTGTACACACTTCTTGCTCTCCACAGCTGTGCTTTCTACACATGCACACAAATTGGTACATTTCGTTATTATAAAAAAATGTAGCAAATCTACATGAGACAGAATGGCAATAATGGAGAAAAATTAGGGTTCTGTGGTCACTAGGACCCTGCAGACAGTAGGAAAGGCCTACTCATCTCCACATCAGAACTGGCTTTTACCGTCTTGGCTTGACTGCGGCTACAAGGTCAGGGCCCGAGAACATGGAGAACAGACTGTCCCCATTGGCCGAGGACGTCTCGTCACTCGAGCTGGCAGAGTCCCCTTGATTGGCTGACCAGGTACTGTTCACTGCCTCCCTGTTCAAGGAGAAAGTTCCTTCAGTAGAGCTCAAACTCTACAGCCCAGAGAAGGGTTCAAGACACAGGCCATGAGGCCCTGACATCAAATACATGTACAACATCTAGAAGATGATGCTCAGGAAGTCAAGGCTCTAGTTCAATCTCTCTCACACACACACACACACACACACACACACACACACACACACACACACACACACACACACACACACACACACACACACACACACACACAAACACAAAGAGTCAGAGAAAGGTCTCTGGAGCCCTTTACCATGGGCATCAGTGCAGTGCTATCACAGAGGCTGCAAAAGCTACTACTTCTGAGGATCATAGAAACTGTAGAAACAGTGACTAACCAAAGATGGCTGCCATCTTAACAGTTGTTATTGCCTGTAGTTACCATTTACCAATTACCATTTTAAATTCCATATATGTTTATATAGCATTTATATACATCACAAATACTATGTAATACTATGCCACTACTACCACCAATACGAGTGATACTACGGCATTGATATATTGCGCACCTCTAAATAGACCTCTGTGACTGGTCACTCTGGCTGTCACTCACCCCTCACTGTAGTACTCTGGGTGGGACCAAGTCCTGTGCTGGTCATCGGGAAGGGGCCAGTTGCTGCGGGTGTTGCTAGGACGACGAATGTGCTGTGCCTGCCGTTTCTGCTGCATGGCCTGGTTGACTCCAGCAACATAACGTGCAAACTCAGGATCTGAGCCAACTGAGAACAAAAGGACACCAGTGAGTGGAAGAAGAAGGTAGAGGTAGAGACAGAAGTGAGACATAATGCAATTAAACAAAATATATCAGGGGACCATCGTGTGATGTAGGGTGTGTGTGTGTGTGGGTGTGTGTGTGTGTGTAGGGAGGTAGGGTGTGTGTGTGTGAAGGGAGGTAGGGTGTGTGTGTGTGTGTAGGGAGGTAGGGTGTGTGTGTGTGTGTGTGTGTAGGGAGGTAGGGTGTGTGTAGGGAGGTAGGGTGTGTGTGTGTGTGTGTGTGTGTGTGTGTGTGTGTAGGGAAGTAGGGTGTGTGTGTGTGTGTGTGTGTGTGTGTGTGTGTGTGAAAGGAGGTAGGGTGTGTGTGTATGTGTAGGGAGGTAGGGTGTGTGTGTGTGTGTGTGTGTGTGTGTGTGAAGGGAGGTAGGGTGTGTGTGTGTGTGTGTGTGTAGGGAGGTAGGGTGTGTGTGTGTGTGTAGGGAGGTAGGGTGTGTGTGTGTGTGTGTATGTGTAGGGAGGTAGGGTGTGTGTGTGTGTGTGTATGTGTAGGGAGGTAGGGTGTGTGTGTGTGTGTGTGTGTGTGTGTGTGTAGGGAGGTAGGGTGTGTGTGTGTGTGTGTGTGTGTAGGGAGGTAGGGTGTATGTGTGTGGGTGTGAAGGGAGGTAGGGTGTATGTGTGTGGGTGTGAAGGGAGGTAGGGTGTGTGTGTGTGGGTGTGAAGGGAGGTAGGGTGTGTGTGTGTGTGTGTGTGTGTGTGTGTGTGTGTGTGTGTGTGTGTGTGTGTATGAAGAGTGAATCTCAGTCCAGTGTGCTCTTTTGTGGTGGTGTGTTTAGCCCTGAGCTCAGTCTCTTTATCCTGAGTGCCCAGCACAGCACAAACACACAATGGAGCAGTCAAACCCTTCATGAGCTGCACTACAGTACTGAACATGGGACTGTTTCTGACTACTAGGGCTGCAAATCTTTGGGAATCCTACGATTCGATTCAGAATCGATTCTTGGGTTCACGATTCAATTTTTTCCAGATTCTTTCAGATCCCAACGATTCGATTAAAAAACGATTATTTTCCGAATCAAAAATGATTCTCAATTCAAAACGAGCTACTTCGGTCTGCTGGCATGAAAGCAGAGTACATTTATAAAGATATTATAATTGTAAAGGTTTTATCAAAATATTGCAATAATGTAAACACACAAAGGTAAATCCAAGACAACATGTCTGTTTGAGGCCGAACACTACATTAAACTAATAAAACTGTAGTAAAGTAAATAAAATTGGTAGACTTAGGCTAGCTGCCAGAACTAGCCACTACTCAAAAATTGTATTATACAAAAATACTGCTCTTTCTGTAAAAACAACAAATTGCTTCGTACAAGAATTAGGCTTAGGCTAGCTGCCTATTTCTGAGAACATGCCACTTCCAGAAACAAAATTACATGTTCTTCCTTAACAAATCACAAAAATTAAAATTATATGAAAGTGCTTCTAAAAATAAAAGTGCTGTTACATTAATAAAATGGGTAGGTTTATGTTAGCTGCCAGAACTTTCACTTCACAGATGAAAAAAATATATATACACCGTATTTTCTAAAAGCCGCATATATCTACTGAACTGAACACATTTAACTGAACTGATCAGTTTCTGTACGGTGCCTGTAGCATTTCATGTGTGACAGATTTGGCTTGTGTGTTGTGGCGAATTCAGACTCCCCTTGTTTATCCGCATTAAGACGCTACACATTATATTGTTGATTTACGTTTCTATGCATAAATAAGAGCTAGATTTTAATTATCCATCACAGCAAACGGCATTATCTATGTCCAAAGACACAGAGAAAGGATGGCTGCATCTGTCTTCTACACAGCAGATAAGAGGGTGTGCAGATATACACAGTGTGCCTCACCTGCGGGGTCAAAGGGCATGGCATCTCCCAGCACGCCGAACGCACCCTGCTCGCTCTGCTCCCGGTTGGGCCAGGTGTTGTTACGCGGGCCGGGTGGCGCCGTCTTGTGGCCCAGCATTTCTGCCATCATGCTGTCCATGTAGGTGCTGACCAGCCCCAGACTGTAGAGGTCCGAGCTCAGGTCCTGCAACCCGGGCGTCCCCCACTGGTTCATGTGTGCCATGGGGGACAGGCCTCCGGGTGGGCCCTGGGGCCACTTCCCTGGCGCCCTCTGCTGGGGGAGGGGCTGTGGGGGTGGCTGGGAGGGGTGCTGGGGTGAGACGGGTGGGGGCTGTTGGGGCTGTCCGATGGGCTGGAGCAGGTGCTGGTAGTAGGGCAGGGCCTGCGGGGAGGACTGTGGGGGCGGGGGTGCAGATACCTGCTGCTTGGGTGTGGTGGGGAGTGGCGCCACCTGCTGGGCGGGAGGTTGCGGTGGGGCCTGGGCAGACGCCATGCCGGCGGGCGGAACCTGGGCCTGCGTGGGGGGCGGAGCTGGCGGCTTGAGGTCGGCGGCGTTGCTCGACGCCACAGAGTTCCTCCTCTTCACCAGCGGGGAGGCCTGCTGTGACTTTCCCATGTTGAAGCCGGACAGGAAGTCGATGACGTCCTGCATCTCCTGGTCCGTGGGGAGGTTCATGCCTTGATCGTCGGGGCTGGAGCCGTTGGCCGGCGGCGGGGCGGGGTCAGGGGTTCCGGGCACGCTTGTGTGGAGGAGGCTGTGCAGTCGTGCGTCGCTCAGGGTCTTGGGCTTGTCGTCGGAGCCCCCGCTACGGGAGGGCGTGCTGGGGATGGAGTAGCTGCCCGCCGCCCCCGAGCTGGACGACGTCTTCTTGGTGAACTTGGAAGTGAGTTTGGAGATGGTCTTGGGCAAACCGCCGGATGACTTGGTGCTGCTGCTGTGGTGAAGTTCAGCGGGGGTGCCGTAGTCGCTCGCGTCTCTCTGGAGCTGGATCTGGATGGTGGGCAGGGCTTGTTCCCTGTGGACACACAGTGCACGCTGCATTACTACATTACTTCAGACACAAGCAGGGCTGGCGGCCTTTTTTGACATCAGACGCGCTGAAAAAATGGTCAACAAATCCCTCATCTGCAGAGCTCATGACTCTCACAAGCAGAATAAACTTGGAAGAGGACACTCACTTGCGTTCCTTCCAGCGACACAGGTCGAAGACGGCAGTGTAGAGCACGTCCACCAGGCCCAGGGTCTTCTCAGGGTCCAGACTCCGCTGCAGGAGAGACATGGTGGCTGGGTCCTCCTTCAGACACCTGCCACCAGGATTCACATGCAATCTGTTCAGTTTACTCACAACACTTTATACACAAAAATAGCTGCGTGCAGACAGGCCCTCGGGGTCGGTGTTTTGATTTATTTCTTTTGTTTTAGTCGAATCAGCAAAAAACCTCTTTAATTACTAAAAACATTGCTTAGTTAGTTCACCAGAAGGAACGTATGTGAGTAAAGGTTTAAAAGTGATCCAGTTTACTCACCATGTGGATGGCACCTGCACTATGATCCTGGGTCCTTCTAAAGTAATCTGGGGGGCATACGCCTCCTTATGTTCAATCTGAGCTGTGTCAACCACAACCTGTACATATACACACAGACACAAACATAGAAAAGAGGAGAGAGCGCTGAAAACTAAGTGTTAAACGCATACATGCCTACAGCTGGAGACTTGCCTTAATAAGCACATGATTGACCTAATCTCTACACATCACTGGACACCTGCTGTTCTGCAGTGCAAAACAACCCTGATGCCAACTCTCTTAATGCCATCCTAAACTTAACATGTAGAAATACAATCACAATTTGATATTTGTGTTCTAGTAAGCCCCTCCCCCTGCCCTGTTGTGCAGATAGACTCTACACAAGTGGCCACGCCTCCAGACCACAGTGGCCACGCTGTATTAGTACAGGGAGATGGAGCACAGGGATTTAATGGTGTCTGAAAGTCTTGCTTTCCAGCATTTTTCTCACTCCCAGAGTTCTTTGAAAGACACAGAAACTTCCTTCCTCAGTAAACTGGAGTCACAGAGCTCAGTGTAGGGGAAAACCATGCTTCCTGCTGCACAGGAAGGGCTCCATTGTTATTTATAGAGCAGGTGTATCCCTCTTAACGCAACTGATCCCCATGGCAACACAGTGCCCAACAAGCAAGCAAGCAAACACACACACACACACACACACACACCCACAGAAACAGAATTTCAAAACAACAAAACTATGGATCAGAGTGCATTCTCTTCTTGGAGGCAGCGAGTTCTATTGTTCTGAATCACTTTTACGGTTTGTGATCAAAGACCAAATGATTTTATGCCTGAGCTGTTAGCCAGCACAGGGTGGAGTGTGGTCAGTTGGGGGCGGGGTCTGGCCAGGGCGGGGGGCGGGGTCTGGCACTCACCAGGCCTGCGTGACCGAAGAGCAGCTGCACGGCCGTCTTGCAGGCTCCGCGCCAGCTGGACGGACACACCAGGTTAAGCACCTCTGTCACAGGGGCGTCGTCTGGAGGGGTCGCCCCGTTCTGCCCCGACGCCTCCTTAATCAGCTGCAGCATGGTGTGCTACAGAGGGCAGGGGACACACACACACACACACACACACACACACACACCACACACACACACACAGAACAGGAGGGATGAAATGCAAAAATCACAAAATGTGCCACCATTTAGAAACATAAATCACACTGATCAGTTCTTCGTGCTCTCTAGGAGTGTTACAGCTCACGGAGTAACAGAGGGATCAACTTTAATCTTCACGATAAACAGGCCAAGATCTACACAACCCTAGCCTTTCTCCCCATCCTGCTGCACAGCTGTTGTTTTGGAAAATGACAGCAGTGAAATATAAACACATATTTCCCAAGACAAGGCCAGACAGGAAGAAAAGAAAGCATGAGCTATGTAGTTTCTCTGAGAGACGGCAGGGTGCAGGAGACCAGTCAGCACAGAGGCCAGACACGGGCCAGACACGCAGAGCGCTCACTAGGGTGTCCGCATCTCTCACCGTCTCCCTTTCATTTGGATAACTAAGCCTTTAGATGCAGTGAGCACGACTGGTCCAGGATCAGTCCAAAGAGGCGAGAATAACCCTCACCCTGACAAGGCCCCGGGGCCGCACTGTTCCTGGATAAACTGCAAGACATGTAACTTATCACACTGCATATTGGTGAGAGAGATAACAGAATTTGTTTGCCAATGGGTTTTTATCTCAGAACAGATTCTATAAACAGCAGGCAAACACACAGCCCTGTAAAAGAAGTGTGTGTGTATGTGTGTGTGTGTGTGCGCATGTGTGTTGTGTATGTGTCTAGTATTGTGAAGGAATTCAAACAGAGTGGCTGTGAGAGTAAATGTGTGTGAACTACAGACAGGGCAGAGAAGGTCATGTGACATGTGAACTGCTGTACCGTTTTGAGCTTGAGGTTGTCTGCGGCCGACTCGTTGTAGGACACCCCTTTGAGGAAATGTGCGCCGATCTGCAGGGGAATCGTGGGTAACTCACACTGGAGGGGCTGGGAGGGAGTCTGCATGAGGCCTGCCTGCTGGGCTTCAGCATCACTACAGCAACCCTACACACGCGCGCGCGCGCACACACACACACACACACACACACACACACACACACACACAGTCATGTCCATCCCCTGCAAACGGATGCAGCATACACACACACACCAACATCCAATGGCCACAGCTCTGACCTCCCAGCAAGGACAGGGTCATGCCCTGTACACGCGCACACTCACACGCACGCACGCACACGTACCCGCGCACACTCACGCGCACGTACCCACGCGCACCCACACGCACGCACACGTATCCACACGCACGCGCACGCACCCACACGCAGACGTACCCGCACACGTACCCTTACCCGCACACACACGTACCCGTACCCACACACACGTACCCACACACACACACGTACCCACACACACACACACGTACCCACACACACACACGTACCCACACACACGTACCTGCAGTGCAGCTTCCGTGGCTTTGGGCTTCAGGTGAAAGCCTCCTTTGAGAGAGTACTCACACTGGCCTAGAGAGTCCAGCGCAGACCTGTATGTCTGCGCATGCACACACACACACACACACACACACACACACACACACACACACACACACACACACACACACACACACACACACACACACACACACACACACACACACACACAGTGATGTCTTAAGGTGCCCAACTTTTCCAAAGGCGAAGGCAACATAAATGCAGCACAAACTTAACGGCAGGGTATGGTGGCCTAGAAAACCAATCACGCTGCAAATACAAAAACGTGCTGCAAATGCACAAAGCAAATTCATCAAAATGATACAACGACTTTTTAGGTTTTTAGCCGGAAACAATTCAGTCCTCTTCAACATAACAGATAGATCACTTTATTAATCCCAGAGGGAAATTCACAAAATGATATACTGTACAACATAACTTTTGTTTCTAGTTAAAAACTACAGTGTTATTCGTTTTGTCTCTTACCAGATAATATTTAGGCTATTTTGTTGTTTTTAATTTGTTTATTAATTGTTGAGAGACATTGCATCATTTAACTGATCCGTGATGAAATCACTTACTTTTCACTTGGTAGTCGCTGCTTATAACATGGGTAGGCTAAATGCTCTTTAATTGTAGCTAGCTAGCTAGATATTTAGAATATTTAGATAGATACCTAGCTGGCTAGCTACAGTTAAAGATCTTTAATATTTCACTCCCATTCAACGTAATGAGATAAATTATAACAACTCTAGTTTCTGGCTAAAAACCTACAGTAGTTGCTTATAATAATTCTTCCAGAAACACTTCTGTTGTGTTGTGGTTGGATTTGCAGCGCGTTTCCATAATCATTTTCTTTTGCAGCGTTATGGGTTTTCTCGGCCACCGTAGGAGCCCAGTTCACACAGCAGAAACGTAATGAAAGGGCAGTTCACACAAAACTCGATGCCTCTATGTCAGCCTTAAAGTTGTGTTGTAATCAAACACGGCTCAACATGCCCACAGGCTGTGCAGCAGCAACACTGCAGCTTGGCCAACATCACAAGGTCGAGGTCTCCTAATAGCAGAAGTCGTAAATGCTTTTGTGAACAGTGGGGCAGATCCGTGGCGTCTCTGTGGAGGTGGTGCTGCGAGGAACACAGCTGAGTATTTTTCAACAGTGCAGGTCGTTCTGTGCAACGTTGGCCAAGTCTTCTGCAATATTCATTATGGGGGAAAAAAATAACACGGTAGTTGTCATGACTGCAGACATGTTGTATGCCATATCTGATTAGCTGTTTTACTGCTGTGGTTACTGTGTCCCCTCTGGTTGTAGAGGGTTGGGTGGTTAAGAACTGCTGAACATCGTGGCACCTTTCCACCTGTACTCCAAAACATAGGACTGAACACAGAAGGGTATAGACGACCTGAAGACAGTAGGGTAAATATGTGGCAACTGAGCCATGGATGAGAATAAACCAGTCCAGTCACCTTGAGTGCTGCTCCAACCTCTTCTGGAACGTGCTCTAATTCTACATTTACATTTATGGCATTTGGCAGACGCCCTTATCCAGAGCGACTTACATTTTTATCTCATTTTTATACAAGTGAGCAATTGAGGGTTAAGGGCCTTGCTCAGGGGCACCTCAGTCATGGCATCAGGCCTGGGGATCGAACCCACGACCCTCGGGTCAGAAGACCAGTTCCCTAACCACCAGGCCATGACTGCCCGCATGTATGTGGGACCTGATTTTGCTCTCCTGCTCAGCCCGCCACTTACGCACAGCTCTGCAAACACCTTTACAGGTCTGGTGTTCTACGGCAACAGAGGCTGGAGTGTTGCAAGGCCATGGGTGTAGAGGTGGGTGTGAGGGTGGAGACACGCAGCTCACCTGCAGGGCGGTGTTGATCTTCAGGTTGAGGTCCTTCAGCTGCTGCTCAGGCAGGGAGGGGCTGTGGGAGCAGAACAGCTGCTGTACCTGGACACCGGGCAGGCAGCCGTCATGCCCTCGGTCCCGCACACCTCTGTCCCGCACACCTCTGTCCCGCAGACGCGCCGTGGCCTGGGGCGCACACACACAAACAGACAATCAAATCACTCCTGATTGCAATATTACACCAACTAATAACTAGAAGACTAAATAATGAAATACATCCCTCCCAATTATGTCAACAAGGCTAATAATGAATTACAGACAGAAAATGAGAGACAATTAACTTGATCTCATTTACCTGCACTTAATCGATTTAGTATTTAAAGCAGATATATGAATAAATACCAAAACCAAAGTTCAGTAAACCAACTGGAAAAACTAAATGCAGTCTTTCTGTAAGAGTGGGGATTGAGGACGCAGGTCTGAGCTCTACTGGTAAGCTGTTCCACAGACTCTCAGCAGCAAGTGCACAAGCTCCAACTCCTTTTAACCTCAGCAAAGTCTGTGAAAGAGTTCCAAGCAGCTGATCGGGTGATGAGGAAGAGGAGTAGGGTTGGAGTAGTTATGTAAGGTAAGCCTGAGCAACTCCATCTAGGGCCTTAAAAACGTACAAGAATCTTGACCTGGACCCGAGAACTGAACCCAAGAGTGAAGAGTGAGTGGGCGGAGGGAGGATAAGCAGAGTAAGTTGCTCCTGTCTTTTTGTGCCTGTGTGCA
Organism: Brachyhypopomus gauderio; assembly: GCF_052324685.1. NCBI lineage: Eukaryota > Metazoa > Chordata > Actinopteri > Gymnotiformes > Hypopomidae > Brachyhypopomus > Brachyhypopomus gauderio. The sequence goes on from NC_135212.1 coordinate 36,710,707, forward strand.
ATCTTGAGACCCAACTGCAGACGAGCCACATAGCAAAACAATTTTAGCTAAATTGTCAGAATGTCTAACTAATGTAACTGTGCTCAAAACAAAGACCAAACCACCACCAGAGTACAACAGCCCCTGACCACACAGGGGGAAAACGGGACATCATATCCAGGACACTGAGTGAAAAAGATGATCAAGTCATCGTCAAAGCATGTCAGCTATGGTTCATAGTTCTGGAGCGCTCAGAAAGGGTGCAGGGGCTCCACAACATTCTCTAATGCTGGGCTCATATTTGTGAGCGGGCAGACACAGTATGAGAGGACTGTTCCAAGACCTGCTGCTCTTCTGCATGTCTGTATATAACCATGAGCACAGAAATTGTTGAGCTGATCCTAGAACAGAGGTACTAGATTTTGATAAATATGTATGTACGAGTTTGTAGATGGGAATGCCAGGTACATTCCTCAGCCGTCTCCTGCCGATCTGGAAATGTTTAAAAGTAGGTCAGAGTTCACCGCACTATGCAATTAAGCAGCACTGCCCCACACTGTCTGGGTTTAAACACTTTTTTGTGTGTCTGTGTTCTGATATTTCAATTATTAACAAAATAGGAAGAAACCTGTAGCTGGTTAAAATGATGCAACTCCAATGAATAATGAATGTCTGTGTGGGTGCGCACTACCTCTGAAGCCCCTTTCCACGAGCGCACAGCCTGGTCCAGCTCGCTGAGCGTGGTGGTGGGCCCGGCGGGGGGTTGCGAGCGGGTCCCGGCACAGCGCTCCTGCACCTGGGCCAGTGCCTCCGCCAGACACGACTGAGCTACGGGCTGCACCTTCTGTAGCGCCTGCGACAGGAACTGGAAGTGGACCTGCATCACCGTCAGGAAGCAGCGACCCAGCACCTGAGGGAAGGAGCAATGTTTAGCACACTGGGTCAGGGTCGAGCCCGCCATTCCTTCAGCTGGACCTGCTCGCATCTCCTACATCACCCAGTCAAGGAGGAAACACACACCAAACAGATGAAATTAATGTGCACTGGGTAAGGGTTCTCCAAGGCAGGAAGCTCTGGGATAAAAGGTCAAACACTCAAGGCTAGGACTTTTGGGTCTGGCTCAGGTCTACACTGCTATGTCAGTGCTGAGTAACATGGAAATGTGACGCCTCTGAAAGTCTTGGGTTAGTCCCAGTCAGGGAACCTGGCTCTTGGTCATACACAGAGGTGGGCATTCCAGGATCAGAAAATAAAACTTCTTCCCAGGATTTTACTCAAGCTTAGGGCTGAACAATTTTGGAAAATAATCTAATTGCAAGGGCACTCAACTGAGCCACTCCAGTGGAAGTCGCACTTAAGTCACCTTTAGACTTGAAACTCGTGAGCAATAAGAGTCAGTCCGTTATGCAGACACTGTGTGCTTTGGCTGGAGTACCGTATGTAGAGCTTTGGCTATAGGGATTTTTAAATCCTTGGACATTTGTGGGAAACAAATGAAGGACACTGGAATGACCACATCAAACTTTATAAGGCACCTGAAAACAGACCTGGACAGGTTTGTGTAGTTTACATTAGCCACTTAGCTGTCATTACATCTAATATACAAAATGGTTATTTTCCATCTCCTGTTCTGTGACTCCAGCCTAAAGAGTCGTGACTTGACTTGGACTTGTATTTTGCAACTTCTGAACATCTCTACAACTTAGCTATTCTGTGCTGAACAACCCTAAACTCACAACACTGTAAGCCTGGCTCAGCTGGAAGGGAGCTGGGATTAAACCAGCACCAACAGGGATCGAGCACAAGTTTTGTACTATGATCTGTACTACGTCAGACTGTGGTTCTCTTTCTTCTCTTTCAAGCATTTCAGCTCTAGCTGATGTGGAGAACTATAATGCATCAGACACACAAATACTACCCTCTCTAGAACCCTTGTGTTTCATCACAACAAATGAACAAACAAACAAAGCCTAATACTACTTGGCAACAGCTGATACTACTTGGCAAGTAAAATATGTCAGAATAGTCATTTTGATTAAGGCGTTACAGGCATCAAATATCCCCAGGGGTACAACCACGCCACATCAAATATCCCCAGGGGTATAACCACATCACATCAAATATCCCCAGGGGTATAACCACGCCACATCAAATATCCCCAGGGGTACAACCACGCCACATCAAATATCCCCAGGGCCCCAGGGGTACAACCACGCCACATCAAATATCCCCAGGGGTACAACCACGCCACATCAAATATCCCCAGGGGTATAACCACATCACATCTGAAAGTTTCAAGTTTTTCATGAGGATCCTGGTGTTTACATAGAAACCATCATCACTCTCTTCTCCCAAGACAGCACATATTTCAAACACAAGTTCCATTCATCCTGAGAGCTGGGTGCATTGCGCACACACACACACACACACACACACACACACACACACACACACACACACACACACACACACACAGAGTCTGGGACTCAGCCCCAGTACAAACAGAAGGGGAGTGGGAGCTCTGAACACCAGCTCACAGAGGTCACCATTTCTCAGACCTTTCTAATGCTTCATGCACTCACCAGTGCAAAGGATCGCTGGAAAAATAATTCCAATTTTAATAAAACAAAGAAAGAGACTAAACCGTTGCTTGGAAAGAAAATATTTGTGTCACTGGGTAAAGCTGCTACTTCTGAATAAAGTTCCATGTAAAAAAGAACACAACAGACTGCCGGTGTTTGACGTGCAGGGTCAGCCGGACACGCCCACTTAGCCGAACCCCTGCTGCTGTTCCGTCTCCATTAAAGTATGGTGACGTCTGATGAAGGGCCATGTTTGTCTTTCAGATGCCAACACATACATTTGCACAGAAAGTGCAAAACTAATCTCAGATCTGCGTTCTGATGAGCTCAGGTCTAGGACTGAAACGTGTCGGCTGTGGACTCGGATGCACTGTGAACCTTCTCAGTCACAAACACGCACGCTCAAGTGCTCATGCAGATCTCTGCAGGCACCAGGCCTACCTTAATAGGGAATCTCTCTCACACGCAATTCCATGGCCGAGGCCAGACTCTAAACCTCTACAACTAATGACTCGCTTAAAGGAGGCAGGATTTCCCTTGGCCCAAGACACTGTAGAGTACCCAGCAAGTTGAGGTGTGAGCATGTCTCTATAACTCACTCTAGGCCTGGTCCTTCTCCACAGAGTCTTTGAGCAATATGCAGAGGTGTCAATGGCAATTCACAAGTATAAATAGAGGGTGGGGGTGGGTGGGGGGCACTGACATTTCACATTTCACCGTGCAGTGAGGTTCTGGTGGCAGAGGCAAACAGGACCCTCTTCCCAGAGCAGGGCCAGGTGTGTGCTCAAAATACCTGGAGGGTAAGTTGTAAAAGCAGAAACATGTGGCCCTGCCCCCACGCCATGGAGAGGATCGCACAACAAAACACAGGGCTGGACCTTTTTTGGACCAGGACAAGACAGAGGAGGAGATGACACGCAACCCTGCACGGGTACCAGCGCCTCCCCCACAAGACACAACCCTGCACGGGTACCTGAAACATGCAGATGTTTAAAGAAGAATACTGATCTTTACAGTTAATACTTAAGCAATGGATTTCCAGTATTCTGCACAAATATAAATTACTTTTGGCAGAGTGATGCAGGGCAGATAGTTGATGTCACTCAACCCAGTGAGCGATGTCCACTCTGCCTTTGGTAAATAGTACATGGAAACCCAGGCCTTAAATAGTTGTTAAATAGTTTATACTTCCTGATACTATTTTAATACTAACAATCGATTGGTCAAGTCCACGGTAGGGACAGGGGAATTGGCCCAGCAACGAATCCAGTTAATCTAATCCCACGCTGAAGCACGTGGATGAGCTACAGGTTAGGCATGCCCGCCAGCACTGAATGGGTGAAGGACACTAATGGTTCTGAAAATGACAACCATTGTTCCTCCATGACTCCAGACTTAACCAGTGAACTCCCTCACAGTGAAAATAACTGAGGCTCTGTCGAGGAGCAAACAGAAAGAAAATACTCGTAGGACATATTTGTGCAGCACTGCAGATGATGGCTCTGCTCCGGGCGCACCGCCACACCACAGAGGGTTCAGGTGTCTCGGAGGACGCTGGAAACCCCCAGTGTCTGATCTGGCCTGCAGCACAGGAACACTAATGCAAACCTGCTCAATCAAACAGCAACAAGATCCCCATGAATAATGGGGTTCCCTCACACAAAACCAAATAGAATTATCAAAACAAGACGCCTTAAAATGCCTTTCTGCATATGTGTGTGTATGGCTGTGTGTGTGTGTGTGTGTGTGTGTGTGTGTGTGTGTGTGTGCGTGTGTGTGTGTGTGGCTGTGTGCGTGTGTGGCTGTGTGCGTGTGTGTGTGTGCATGGCTGTGTGCGTGTGTGTGTGTGCACGTGCGTGCGTGTGTGTGTGTGTGTGCGTGCGTGTGTGTGTAGTCCATGACCCAGTGGCGGTGCCCATCTGCGTGTGCGTGTTCCCATTCTCTCTGGCTAGACTGCGTATCCTCTGATGTGCTCCTGAGTGCAGTACACAGCCTTCTAATAAACCACCACATTTTCATGCATATTTGTAGAGACTGAAGAGGAAAAAAACTAAAGAAATCCAAAGAACAACCGCTGTGCTGGACGGCCAGACGTGGGGGGGGGGGGGCTCCTGCATTCCACAAACCCCTGAACACAAAAACACAGACCGACTCAAGAGACATAAGGGCAGAGAGAATCCTTCACCCTGATGACTGCAGAGAACACCGGGTCCTCCATCGCTACACTGATTTGAAATGGGCTTTTGACTAAAGCTTATTTGGTTTCTTGTGTGCATAAGCAGGACACACTGCTTCTGCAAACATGCTAGAATACTTACTACTTGAAAGGCGTCCATGGCAAACAGTGTTGAGGAAGGAATTTAAAACTAGGTGGAAAGTTTGATCTGCACCTCAAAAATCTACAATGTGTGATGAACAGAAGGTGGCGCCAGTGAGCGAGCAAGCTCCGCCCACTGGCGCAGGTCTCCTCACCACCACAGGATGCCCAATTTACGGATTGTGGTGTATAGCCTTTCTGCTCAGGGCATGGCCACACCCACCAGGGCATGAAAGATATTCCTGACCCTTTAATTACTCACAAGCAGCCGACTCCACCAACACCCGCAGCCATAAACCTCCCAGGCAAACATGTCTGACTTCACACAGCACCTGTCTGCCAAGGTGAGTGAAAACACCACTGACGAGGCCATCCGCCAGGACCCGGGTACACACCGCACGGGTACACACCGCACGGGTACACACACATAAGGATCTGGGGTGACGTCACAAAAGGAATCAAACTAGATGAATACCTTCAGATACAGTTTTTATTTTCACAAACCCAAATATGGTCAAAAACAGAAGCAGAGAAGCAGACTAAAGCCTTCTTGCATAGTCTGGATGCTGTGTGTTTGTTTAAAACCAAAATCAGTAGAGACAACCCCATAGTGCTCAAAGACAAACCAAAACCTTAGTGAGGGTTCATTTGTGGTAAGGAATTCTTTTGAGCACAAATGTGTCTTTGAAAGAGAAATACTTTTTAGCTGATCTCTTGGAGATTACACAACTGTTAAAAGCAATGGCCTTATTCAGTCAAAAAAAATACCCCTCTCAGCAAAAACTGATGTCATGGTAACTAAAGGGAAGATTCCTCCTACACATTTTCAGAAATGACAGAGTATCTGATATTTCCATTCATATGAAATAACCAATTCTTCCTCTTCTTCTCTTCAAATTTCCTTATGTGTCACTATGTTTATTCAGCAAATAATGACAATGGCACAGCCCTCAGACATCATCAGACCAGCAGAGCAGTTATCAGATGAACCCTAGTTAGGTAAGAGTGCATTTTTATTGAGAACCAACATTAACTGGCAACTTCAATCCTGAACTCTAGGACATTTAGGCTTAGGACAAGATTTTAAGTAACTACCTAAACTAAACTAAAACAATTCATTGTCTATTGAGAAAGAAAATGTAGGTTTGAAATGTATTTAGCCAGAGTTAACACAGCACCACAGTCTGAGAGATCAGCCAACGTCCATGGATGGCAGTCTGCATCCATGTTTTTTAATTAGCATGTGGACAAGAATGGTTCATTTTAAGGAAGCCTTTCAGAAAAGGCCGAGCTGTTAAAATGTCAAAACTCCCTGTTCACTCCCCCAGCATGTAGACAACAGACCATACACTGGATCTAACCTGCATTAACTGCTTGTTTCAAAATCTCCAATGTCTTGGGAACAAGCTAACTTACATATCTCTACCTATTCAGCCGTTAGCGGATTAGCCCCGCCCACTCACACAGCAGTTTTCGGGAGTGCTTTCTGAATGGGGCACGATACAGGGTAGCCAATAAGAACACAGTTCATTGATGTCATCTTAAAAAGCACACATAACTGTGTTTGTGGTCATACCTCTACGTCCTGCAGGCTGAAGTCGTTCTGGTCTTTGAAGTTGGCTGCTCCAGCACTGAGCTCCATCAGCATCTTGCCAATCTCGGGCTTTATGGCGGCCGTAAGTCGGCTGGCCGCCTCCATCACGTGCTCCTGGACGTCCTTCAGCTGCGTGGCGGCTTTGGAGTAGCGCGAGTTCCGGAACACGCTGCCAAAGAGGTCCGTCAGCAAGGCGCTGGCCCGGCAGAACACGTTCAGCGCGTCCAGGTACTTCGAGATGCCCTGCTGGAGGTCGGCGATCGCCGTCGTGGTACCGCCGCCGCCGGAGGGGTCGTGGCAACCCGAGGGGGAGGAGCCGACGGGCACCAGGGGGGAGGGGGCGGAGCAGGACGTCCCCAGCGGGGCGCTGAGAGTGCGGCTCAGTTCGGGCAGCGAGTACTGCTGGAGCTGATGCTGGACTTTCTGCTTGGACCCGCCAAGCAGGAAACGCCTCTTGTACTCCATCTTACTTTCTTGTGCACTGCAACAATACATAAGTGTTCCACACTCCCAGGAAGGCGCCTCTCCCACGGCGGACTAGGCACTAGTTCTGTGCGTGTTCACCTCTTCAGCGTGGGAAACGGTTACGTTAACTCCTCCCCCGACCCACACAAGAGCGGAGACTTTCCAGATCACGTAAAGCGATAGTTTAACGGCTGCGTGAGCCCGGGAGTCATGACAGTGTTCCTGGTGGTGGCGGAGAGGCGAGACACAGAGGCCAGAAGATGCAGCGCTGCTGGAACTCACAATGTGGTATTTTTACAAGGGAAAGAACTAAAGGAACAAACGACAAACAGCAGGATCGACACACTCTGGCCTCTCTCTCTTCGGACTGATTCACAAGAGCCTTCAAAATAAAAGACCCCAATCCTCTCCACACCACGAGTAAAGGTCCTATAGAAATTTCAAAAGTGCAAAACCTATACTTCAAATGGAAGCAGAGAGATCCTTCATACTTCTCTATTGCGTTTCCTTTATATTTATACAGACCTCTAAAAAATAGAAAAATCTTAAAAAGCTGTCAGCCAAAAAGCACAATATGACATCTGAGGGTCAGAGGAACAACAGCAACAATAAGTGATGAAGAGGAAGCGATGATCAGGCAGGCGTGGAGGGTGCAGGTCCACACACAGGACAGCGTGTTCCAACAGGCGGACAGATCCAGTCTGTCCCGGGGTCCCGGAGGGGGGAGGGGCTGGCCAAGGTGCGCTGAGGGAGAGAGATGCAGCTTGGGGAGACGCGGCAGACGGGAACCCTGCTCAGAGCGCCTGTGTAGAGTCCCAAAGGAAACACGTGCAGACCTGGAGTCCAAACGGACTGTACACGCCGTGTCTGCAGACTCGAAGCGGCGGGGAGGACTCAGTCACTTCCTGAGGGAGGCAGAGACAGATAGACAGACAGACAGACAGAGAGAGAGAGAGAGAGAGAGAGAGAGAGAGAGAGAGAGAGAGAGAGAGAGAGAGAGAGAGAGAGAAACAAGTGAGCTCAGAGGAAGGATGTTCTTTAACCTTTGTTCCATCTGTTTCCTGGTATCCTGGCAAAACAACGAATGGAAAAAGAAGGCCAAATATATTTTACAAATAACCCCTGTATTAACTGCAAACTGCTAAATGTAGTCAGACAAAGGGGAGGGGATTAGGCCGTCCACACTCCCAATGGAGCTGCTTCAGTTTAAAAGTCATTTCAAAGTGAGTAACACATTTTGGCCAAATAATGGAACCAGGAACATCAGCATGTACCTGGACTGCTGCCATGAGGACATGGTGCCAACGACCCGATTGTGCTGTGCTAGACAACGCCAAGCACTTCAGAACCCCACCGATGCCTGGCGGGCCGACCGGCCGCCGGGTGAGCTGGCCTAGCGCGTCATTGTTGGGGAACAGTGGAGATGGTCACCGAGCTAAATCACAATGGCACTATTCACACTGCACGTCTGCAAAAGCCTGGCGCCACCATACCAAGTGGCCGCCACTCAATTTGCCTGCGTAGAAAGACCAAAGCTAGAGTCTCACCCCCACCCCCACAGGTGGGCGGGGTCATCACTGAGAATGGCAAGGTCCTGCTGGGATACACAGTTATCAACCGTAAAAACATTCCACTAGCTCACCCTCCACTGCCTTCCCATCTCACTTCCTTTGGCAAACACAGATTACATATGGGGCGAGTGCCTCAAAGACAGAGAGAGAGACGAAGAGGGAGAGACACACAGAGACAGAGGGGGGTGGGGGGTGGAGACCTAAACTACAAAGCTTTCTCTGGAAAAGTTGTGTCATGTGCAGGCTACTTCCAGAGCTGTCTACAGCTTGTCTATATGTGTATGTCCGTGTGTGTGTGTGTGTGTGTGTGTGTGTGTGTGTGTGTACGTGTAGTAGAGGTGACGACAAAGGGCAATCTGCCTTGCAGGCCCAGTGCAAACAGTTGCATGTGTTTGCTTTGCCAGGCCATAATGTCATTACATCATCTCTGAGCTTTTGAAGAGGTTGAATAGTGACCCCCTTCCCCCAACACACCCCCTTCCTCAACCCCCCCTCCCCTGAGAAAGCAGGGCTCCACTCTGTCCATCCAGGAGCTGTGAGCCCAGGGACAGGAGTCCGCCTGCTAATTCTAAACAGGAGCAGCTGCCAGCAGGCTGGCCCACAGGGCAGGGCGCTAAATATACCTGCAGAGAACCGCACAGTCCACAGGACAGCAGAGGAAGAGTGGTGGGGTTCTGGGAGAGCGGGGAGGAGGTGGGGTTCTGGGAGAGCGGGGAGGAGGTGGGGTTCTGGGAGAGCGGGGAGGAGGTGGGGTTCTGGGAGAGCGGGGAGGAGGTGGGGTTCTGGGAGAGCGGGGAGGAGGTGGGGTTCTGGGAGAGCGGGGAGGAGGTGGGGTTCTGGGAGAGCGGGGAGGAGGTGGGGTTCTGGGAGAGCGGGGAGGAGGTGGGGTTCTGGGAGAGCGGGGAGGAGGTGGGGTTCTGGGAGAGCGGGGAGGAGGTGGGGTTCTGGGAGAGCGGGGAGGAGGTGGGGTTCTGGGAGAGCGGGGAGGAGGTGGGGTTCTGGGAGAGCGGGGAGGAGATGGGGTTCTGGGAGAGCGGGGAGGAGGTGGGGTTCTGGGAGAGCGGGGAGGAGGTGGGGTTCTGGGAGAGCGGGGAGGAGGTGGGGTTCTGGGAGAGCGGGGAGGAGGTGGGGTTCTGGGAGAGTGGGGAGGAGGTGGGGTTCTGGGAGAGCGGGGAGGAGGTGGGGTTCTGGGAGAGCGGAGAGAAGGTGGGGTTCTGGGAGAGCGGGGAGGAGGTGAGGTTCTGGGAGAGCGGGGAGGAGGTGGGGTTCTGGAAGTTGCTACACGGTGAAGAGCTCTGTCCAAAATAACCACAGTAATGACACACTATGATCAATAACAGAAAGGTGAGAGTGTGAGATTAAGGTAAGTAGGCCATGTAAAAGCCTGTGGGAACAGCAACAATCAAACTAGTACAACATGCTATGATCCAAGTCCTGATTACCACCTATTTGAGTGCCAAAAGTGTGTGTGTGTGTGTGTGTATAAACACAGTCACCATGGACTGTGTAGGGAAGTGATGAGACATCGTCGAGTAAGACGGTCAAATCAATATTGATATGAATGGCCCCGCTGCTCAGGTTTTAATTCATTTATTCCATCACCCAAACAAACCAGTGATGAGGGGGTCAGGGAGAGTGAGAACACACATGGAGAAAGAGAAGAGAAGAACTGAGTAAAACAAAAGAAAGAAAGAAAGAAAGAAAGAAAGACGGACGGACGGACGGACGGACGGACGGACGGACGGACGGACGGACGGACGGACGGACGGACGGACGGACGGACGGACGGACGGACGGACGGACGGACGGACGGACGGACGGACGGACGGACGGACGGACGGACGGACGGACGGACGGACGGACGGACGGACGGACGGACGGACGGACGGACGGACGGACGGACGGACGGACGGACGGACGGACGGACGGACGGACGGACGGACGGACGGACGGACGGACGGACGGACGGACGGACGGACGGACGGACGGACGGACGGACGGACGGACGGACGGACGGACGGACGGACGGACGGACGGACGGACGGACGGACGGACGGACGGACGGACGGACGGACGGACGGACGGACGGACGGACGGACGGACGGACGGACGGACGGACGGACGGACGGACGGACGGACGGACGGACGGACGGACGGACGGACGGACGGACGGACGGACGGACGGACGGACGGACGGACGGACGGACGGACGGACGGACGGACGGACGGACGGACGGACGGACGGACGGACGGACGGACGGACGGACGGACGGACGGACGGACGGACGGACGGACGGACGGACGGACGGACGGACGGACGGACGGACGGACGGACGGACGGACGGACGGACGGACGGACGGACGGACGGACGGACGGACGGACGGACACACACACACACACACACACACACACACACACACACACACACACACACACACACACACACACACACACACACACACACACACACACACACACACACACACACACACACACACACACACACACACACACACACACACACACACACACACACACACACACACACACACACACACACACACACACACACACACACACACACACACACACACACACACACACACACACACACACACACACACACGCAGGGGGCCAGAACCTGGTGTGTGTAGTGTGACCCCCGGCACCAGGGTGCTTGGTGGACTAATGTTAGCTCAGGCCTGCTCCACTCGGATAGGAAGCTGGTTCAGGTTTCTCAGAGAAACCTCACAGTCGCCAGCCACAAAAACACTATCCACCCCAATGCCAAAGAACGATTTATACACCGGCACATGAAAAAAACCATGGACAGCCAGTGGACGGGCACAGAACAGGTCAGCAGGGTCCTGCCCCGGCTAACACCCTGGGGTTCCTCCACTGCCCACTCCCACATGGCCACTTGGGTCATTCATGGTTGGATACTGGGCAGCTGGGCTGGGTCAGCGATGGAAATGAAGGGGTCACCCCACACCTGTACAGAGGAGGGAGGTGCAGGCTAGAAAGCAAAACTCTGCTTCATTGGCACCTCACTGACATTTCGTTGATTTATTCTTGGAGGGCAGAGAAACATGTAGAAATACAGCGGCCAGCTGGCCGGACTGCTTGGTGATGTGAGGGAGGGCAGCTGTTGTCCAGGCTGCTCAGCAGTCAGACGGGCAGTGGAGAGGCCAGTGTCATGGTGCAGCTGCACAACAGAGGCCCACGTCACACAAGTGGGTTTGAAACCAAACCAGACCAACTTCAACATTACTCCAAAATAATGACTGGCAAACCACTAAAGGTGGAGAGCCCATTTCTCCGCCACGCATTCCATTTTAATAAGTGCTCATCCTCTCTTGCACATGACAGTAAACTTTCACGTGGCTCTTTAAAGTACCGCTCCTCACACACAGGCCCCGACACGAAAGACAAGTACCGTGCCGGCACCCAGACAAGCCACAGAACACTGGGGGGGTGGAGCAGTGGGGTGGCAAAGGTTTTCATTGCACTGGTACTATTTGCAGATGATCAAGCCAGTGCAACTACACTTTCTTAATGTATTCATTTTGAATGGCAGGAAATTAACACATGCAAACCCTATAAGTGATTACATCTCCAGGACTGGCCATCGGTCTGGACATGTATATCCATCTCCATAGCATTTGTCTTCAACAACTTGTCTGTCAGTCATGAAAAAAGAATTAGACTGTACAGCACAACTAAGCAAAGGCTCCAGTTACCATGAAGTGCTTCTTGGTAAGCCCATTCCTGCTCCTCCTAGGACTCATTTATGAGAACACGTGTGATGTGGGACGTTTGTCTGGCTAAGCCTTTCTGGGAGTGGCTCTACATGGCACTGCATGTTTTTCAGTGAGATCTGTGTTCATTATGTACCAGACACGTCCACCTCCACCCTGGACACGACCACCACCACCCTGGACACGACCACCACCACCCTGGACACGACCACCTCCAGCCTGGGACAGAGCAGAGCTGGCAGAGGACAGGGGTCTCCAGAAGCAGCAGGAGGGCCTCAAGATTGCTGCCACCACTGTCTACATGTAGGAGTGCATATATGGACTGTGCCGTCAAGAACAGGGTGTCTACAGGTTTGACCAAGTGAAAATTAAGACATTTTAAGACTTTTTAGAACCCCTTTCCAAATAAAATTAACCAACTGATTACTTACATTATTTATCTAGCTGCTTGAAAACTTAAAATGCGAGGGTCCGCGCGGTGAAAATTACGCAATCGCTGTGGCTCCGCCCGTGCGCGAGGGGCTCGCGCGCTGTTGATTCGCGAGTTCGTGCACCTCTCGAATTTTGTAACTTCGCGCGCACCGCGCTTCAGGGCAATGAAACAAGTCATGTTTCCAGTGTTCATACACCTATACAAGGTGGAATTAAAGCGCTTGTACGGCACTTTCAAGGTCCATTTCTATATTTCCAAGCACGTTAAAGTTAATAAAGTTAAATATTTATACATATACTCAAAATTATTCGCTTTTTAATCACATTATTTAATGGTTGTTTATTTTCAAAACGCCCAATCTTAACGTCTTCACGTTCTCTCATGTTTCGTCCTGGAATTACAAGAGGCTCGTATGTGTTAACGTAGAACTGGTCAGTCAGACAGATATTTGTTGTGAAACCAAGTAGTTACAATTTCAAGCATTTTTAAGTACTTTAGCTCTTTAAATTACAGCACTTTTCAAACCTGAAACACAAAGCAACATAAAAATTCGTCAGGTAAATGTTCATGCCCCTGTTACTGAAGGGTGTTTCTTTATACTACCACATATAATTACGGACAACACTGCACAGAACGTGACGCGTCAAGTATGAACGCTTCCGCCGTTCAAGGAGGTTCGCGCGAGGTGTGCGGAGTCGGTCACGGTCACTCGCGAAAGTATAAACCAGGCTACGCTAGCAGCGGGGCAAAACGTTAATATTGCAGGCTGCTGCTGATGAGCCTCAATGGTATCTGACAGCTCTAAGCCACCAAGAATATATCGGGTCTTCCAACCATTTCTGGCTAAATTTGCATTTCCCCATCTCTCCGAACAGACGTTAACGTACACACATCCCGCCAGTCCAACAACTACGGGTGCTCGTAAAGCCCGAAATACTTGCGAGCAATACTGCGAAGGTTGTGCACTGCATGGCTACCGATTTCCGCCCCCGAGGTTCAACACAGAACGGAATTATTCCTCCCTAAATTTAGCTCCGCAAATTTAAGACATTTCGGTTGCAAATTTAAGACAAAATAAGACTTTTTGAGGCCTTATTTGACAAAAATAAAATTTAATACCATTTAAGACTTTTTAAGGACCCGCGCCCATCCTGAAGAAAGGTTAGGGCAGGTCAGAGGTCAGGCCCAACAGCCACATAAGAGGCAGCAAGCAACTGTGCCCACACACACCAACACATCAATACACAAAACAAAGTATGCTTCCTGAGAAAGAGATCAAAATGATAAAATAGATTACCACTAATAATCCTTTCAAAATACAGCAACACTGACTGGCTGTGTTATCAATACCAGCCAGTAAAAGCTACAAACACCACAAACAAACCGATATTAAGCGATGTGTTTTAAAGTTTATTCTAAGAAAGTATATAGAGAATATAGAGAAGGATATAGTTTCATCAGCACATAGCTGACTGCAGCAATAGAGGTCTGGCAGCACCCCTGTGTAGTTTTAGCAGGGTAAAACCTGTGAGCTTCTGGCCTGCTTTAAAAACTCAACCTCCATCTAGTGCCAAAGTTCTAGAATGTCCGAGTAGAATTCCAGCGGAACAATAAATGATTCTGGAACTGTAGTCAGGCAGAGTGCAGATCATGAGCAGAACACATGGACTGGCCCTGGAGACATGATGCAACTTCTCCAATCGCATGGCTTCGTACTTGGAGCCTGCGAAGGATGAAAAGGCAGACTCCATTTCAGCAAGAGGGCCAAAGGAGAGCGCAGCTCACGTTTCGGGCCATAGCGCAGCTCACGTTTCGGGCCATAGCGCAGCTCACGTTTCGGGCCATAGCGCAGCTCACGTTTCGGGCCAGAGCGCAGCTCACGTTTCGGGCCAGAGCGCAGCTCACGTTTCAGGCCAGAGCGCAGCTCACGTTTCGGGCCAGAGCGCAGCTCACGTTTCGGGCCAGAGCCCAGCTCACGTTTCGGGCCAGAGCCCAGCTCACGTTTTAGGGTCACGTGGCACAGTGCAGCCATCAGAAGGCCTGCAGTCTGGCATCTCGGACGACGATTGTGATTGTGATTAAAATCTTCTCTCCGTGTCTGGCAGACAAGGGGACAATACTGAACTGAGTCCTTTTATATTTGGGCTGGTAATAGAGCCAGAATGTGGGTAAGTAAAAGGGAAATCTGTGTGCAATATGAAATGCCTGACCTGAAGCTGCAGTACATTATACTGATGACTATATACAGAAATGTGCTCTTAAAGCAAAGAAAACACCTGCACAACCAAGAGGCTGGTGGTGCTGGCAAAATGAGAAGATTTGGCAGCTAAAGTCTTTTGATGCGAGACATGCAGGAGCACATGGGCAGGTCTACAGCACACATCCAATGCAGTTTAGGTCGCAAGATGGTTACGAATTGTTCTTTGCAGAAGCCTGCAAGCAGCTGTTTACTAATGTAACTTTACACGAGTCAGACTGATTTCAGAAGTATATTGGGGGGGATGGGGGTGGGGGTGCTCTATTCCTCATAACTAACTATGCACTTTGCATTTTGTCTTGCAAAGAAAACTTTGCAAGTTTTCTGTGCTAAAAACAAAGCTTACAAACATCTCTCTCCCAGACAAGCCGCTTACAACGTCTGTCGCACAGGCTAGCTCTCAAGTCTAGAGCGCTCATAACAACTGTTTGAGTTTCTCTGGGGAAATGCAAATTTGTCATGCAAAGAAAGTAGCTAAGTGGACAGGCTTAGACTGGTTACCTCGGAAACAGAACAGCAAGCGGCAGCTACAACAGAGTCCCCTAAACACAGACAGCGTGGGATCCCAGACATCACTACATGGGTCAAGGCAGTTCTGCACAAACAACCTGAAAAGGAGCAAAGGTCAATTTGAAAACGGAAATGTTCAGTGTCTCTGGCACGTTTCTGTTCAATCTAGTTCCCTTTCAGGAGATAAACACCGTCTTGGAATGAACACCACCAACAATAACAACAATTAATAATCTGTTTTATTTATATAGCACCTATGCAGAAGGTTGCATGGGGTAGGCTATGTATTTTGTAAATCACATGACAGAGTAAACAAACAAGCATAGGAAGAATCACATAAAAAGAGAGAAAGCCAATGGGAGGGAGCCAGGAAGAAAGAGCCAATGGGAAAGCAGTGACCACAGGTACCAGGCCTGCACGCCAGAGAGTGAACAAGACAGTAAACGACAGCACTGAGCATAGAGGCATGGGTTCACAGAAATGGGATGTGCCCTGTACAAGTTTACAGTGCATTCTGGGTTGCCACACAATGCTGCACATTTAGTAAATAAATTCCACAGCAGAAAGAAATGTCTAGCCTGAAAGAACTCCAAAACAAGCAACCTTTCCTTGGTCCTTGCAAATCACAAAACCCAGTCTGCCCGAGTGTGAGGAACAGAAATATGGCCTGAACTGGGTCAGGCAACAGGTTCCCAACACTGTGAATGCTGGGTTCCTGCTAGGACATTATGAACTTGAGCAGAGCCATTACTCTAATCAGCCAGTGGTATGAACCTGTCGCCTGACCCAGTTCTGGCCATATTTCTGCCAAACCTGAATTAGAAGGACACAAGGCCTCTGTAGAGTTACTATTTCATCGATGCTGCAATGTCAATATTTTCTCTGTATTGTAGTGGTAGCACTACTCTGTCCACACTGGGACACTGATCATTCATCCATAATGTCTTACTCATGTTCAGCTACATTGTGAAACTGATATTTTATCTGCATCATGTGCTGGGAGGAGTAACTGTACCAGCAAAAAAACAAAAAAATAAAACAGGCATGAACAATATTGTACTGTTAGAAACCTTGGACTTTAGAAACATTACACTTTTGCTTTTAAACCCAAACTGGTACAACATATAGCACAATAGCCTGCACCCACTGCTCCATGCCAGGAGATCAAACGATGACATTTAGACCTTTCCACAGGCAGCACGTGAGCGGAGGCCAGTGCGGAGGGCTCCACGGGCAGGAGCACACCACACCACGCAGACAGACAGCACCAAGAAACTCCACACGAATGGAGAACAACTGCTGGCTTCAACACGCCACTTTTCTGGGTTAATTACTGCAAACACAAGGCAGGGTGAAGTTCATGGGCATCATTAGGCCAATAAACCTCAACAAACAGTACAAAACAGAAGAAAATGTCAGCAGTTACGCTCTTAACCCTCTCGCACGTGTCCCAAAGTGCTGTGCAGGAAGTGTGTGTAAGGGTGCGCGCATCTTCACAACAACACACTGACCGGTAGGCAGCTCTCTACAAACCTTCCCTTGTCTGGCACATGAACTGCATGGTGTTAACTTCAGTGCCTGAACATGATGACACGGAGCAGACTATTATATCCTTCCGAATGGAGCAGGGAAAATAAAGCACTCTGTGAATATTTGCATTGTGTCTATAAGAGACGAGAGAGATAAGGGATCAGGGAGGGTAAACACACCGGGTAAAGATAAAAGACTAACGTCAAGAAAATTACAACTCCATCCTGTAACTCTTGGTTTTCCAATGACATCATTCAGAAGGTAGAAAAGACGCAAAACGGTTAAGGAAAGGTTAATGGAGGCTCCAATCAAAGCTCCTGACAGGAGAAACCCCCCTAGAAGAACTCACCTGTGAGCCAGTGAGTTTCAAGGTAGTTAGAATAAAATAAGGCCAAGTCCAACTACCTCTCTCCCAACAGGCCTCACACCTCAGCTACCAAACTCCCAGCAGCACACCCAACGTTGTCCAACCAATGTCTGAAATTAGGAATCAGACATACTAACTATCAGGTTGCCAAAACATAAGCAAACAACTCTTACAGGATGACTGACGGACTCCTACCACTGCGTGTTCTGCTCTTTCCTTCTTCACAGCAAGGGGCAGAAAATGAATGAAACATGACACAAGACACAGAGGTCCTAATCTGTCCTGTTACAACACACCTCTTTCCCCATGAAAAGATTCCATTGTGACATTCTAAACGACTGGGGGAGAGGGGGGGGGAGAGCAAGAGAGAAAGGGAAAGAGCATACTATATTCTGAACAATCCACGAACAACAACACAGGAATGCTTTGTTATGGGACATATCAGCCTGCTTCTCTGGTCAGTAGAAACAAATACACACAACCCTGAATTAATAGGCATGCAAGAGTAAAATTAGAAATACTACACCACAAGGCAAAGACAGGCACACTGCATACAGAGGAGAGATTTATACAAAACCTTATGTTACTACATAATCAGGACATACAGTACATTTGTTTGCAGCCACAGCAAATCAACAGCCCAACTCTTTTTACAGTGGCCCATCTGCGTCTAACTACAGGCCATAGCATAGCAGGCCATAGCATCCGAAAACCACATTTATCACAGGAATAAGCCCACCAGTGGCGTGTTCCCCACACTAGCATGGCTCGCCCAGCAGGGCCCGAGTTCAGTATCACGCCTCTGAAGCGTTTCGCGCAGCACACAAATCTGACCACTTCTTTTTTTGCTCACTCCAAAATGCACATTTAAACCCCTGCACAGAAATTCAAAAAGCTGTCTCCCGCTCTACACACGTGCGCCGCCTGGATGTGCAGTGGGTCTGCGGTACGACCCGGGCCCCAGCACGCATGTTCTCAGCCTGATCTGGGAAGGCAGCCGTGGCTTCTAAGGGAGCAGGACAGCGTCACCAGCACTTCAACAGGGAGACGCTCTTTTTCCCCCCTTCTTTCTTTCATTCCCAAACTGAAGGGACCCAAACAGGAAATACATTCCACATGACCTCAGCAAGACCGTCGCCAAAGAGCCTAGCTTGTGAGGCACGCTACGATGGCAGAGCCTCGCTCTGTTTTCAGCACTTAAACAAGCTAGAGAGATAGAGAGAGACGGTCAGATACAAACAGAGAGAGACACAGAGACAGACACACACACACACACACACACACACACACACACACACACACACACACACACACACACACACACAGAGCCAAAGAGACAGACATGTCTTGTTGAGACATTATAGCTGCACTCTTGGGGTATGAATTTTGCTTAGATCTGGGTTTTGTTAAATCATAATTCACGGTGCTGATTTCCTAAGCTCCAATTAAATGTAGAGCTTGTGTTACAAACAGGTTGTGTGATGAGTTTGAAGTAAACAGTAATGTATTCCTTTGGTTAGTAGCTCTCGGCTCTCATCTCTCACCTGTCCAACTTCATCACAGTCATTGTATGTGGAGGCATTAATAAATGCCACAGTGGTTATCACAGATTCATGTCTATATGAATATGCACCAGTGTTTTTCTTTCAGAAGATGCATCTTTTAAGTTGCAAGATAATATCAACAAAAAACAAATGAAAATAAAAACACCCAAGTACCCAATAGTCAATTAAATTTGATATGTGTGGACAGGACTGCCTGTTTTGACAAAGCTTATAATGTTAAAATATAAACAAATAAATTATTTTGTGACAATAAATGTTAACAAATAATTCATACACATTTATATAATATGTTTTACATTCAGAGCTTTAACTGTATATTCCCAGCGTGCACACACCGCCACGTTCTTTAATATCTCACTAAATGTTTTTTTTCCTTGGAAATATCAGAAATCAAATGACATCATCAGTGTCTGGTATGTAAGAGACATTTCAAGGCGCCAAGACGGTTAACAAATGCGACAGAAATGAAGATTCTGTAAATAAACTACAAATTACGGTAACATTAAAGTCACTTTGAAACATTAATCAACACACATGGAGGAAACGAAACTATTGTTACTTTTACTAACAACTGGATTCCTCGACTTGAAAATCTACCAAGCATGATGATAATCCGATACAATCCTATTCTTCGATCTTAGCTAGGTCAAAGTTTCATTAGCCAACTTATGTCTTACAGTTTCAAAACTGACTTTATAATAATTATATACAGATCTTGTCTTTTGGAAATAATAATAAATGTCTAATTCAGTATTTAGACACCGATACACAACGAGGAGCTAAACACAGGACCAAGTGTAAAGGGTACACAGAACTTACCCGACCCGTTCGAGCTGCCTGTCTGGTGGGGGTTGTCGGACCTCCTATGTGCTGGTTACATTTAGTATTCGAGTATTTATGTATTTTTATCCGGACCTTCGCAGGAAGACACTCTGTTTCCGTAGGCGCAGTCGGTCAGTTTCACCGAAACTCACGTCAGCTTTACCGGGTCCACTCCGAGCGAGCTATTAATACGGCCTTAACGCCCTGCAGCAGCTCGGCTGCGTGTGTGTGAGGTTGGGCGACCCTGCATTCTTCATTCCTCACACTCACCAGTGGACACATCTACACGCCAACGGAACCACCAAAACTGGGTTTAGCCCCATTTTAGGAGACACAACCCCACGGCCAGCGGCGTCCTGCCAGCCGATACGTCAACATAACTACTTAGCTAGAAATAAATAGTTGCTGGTGACTAGTTCGCCAGCTAGCAGTCTTCGCGACACGAGTGGAGACAGGACAGGCTCGGTTCGCAGTGTGACCGGACCAGGACAAGCTCGGTTCGCAGTGTGACCGGACCAGGACGTTTGTGCGCGGTCCGAACTCCAGGTCGATGCGGCCAGTTTCGAGGCTAACGTGATAATCGGGTTCAGTTAGCTACAGCTAGCTAGCAGCGACGTTAACCAGCCCTGACCCGCATTTAGCGAGTTTAGCCGGTCAGCAGGTAAAACACGATAGAAACCACCATAAACTTCAGAATCAGTCGGCGGGTGTGAAACGTCCTCGAAAATAAAGAAGGAAGACGAGCAGCTACAGCACTCGGGGGTTGAGCGCTAGCCCGCTATGCTAACCTGAGGTAACGCTCCTGTCGCGCGCAGCTAGCCGCTCCACGGGCGTTAGCGCCAAGCTAGCACGTAGCCTGGCGCCGCGCGACACGATCTTAAAACGCGCAGGGAACTTGAAAAACAACCGCTCGCCCGCGCTTCGGTGGGTCAGTAACCATAATGATCAACCTCGCACTAGGCGACGCGGGGCGTCGTGTTAATGAGATAATAAAAAACGTGAATCCACAGGCGATAATCGCATCACTTACCAGCTATGTATCCCACCCTCCTGACAGAGAATCCCTGTGTGTGTATAACGGAAGTGACGTCTCTCGGTATCGGGTCCCCACTGAGGGAGATGTCCAGGTGTACCACAGGCGTGGCTGGCCCATGCATTTACAAATCTTTTAGTACAAAATGTTTCAATATCTTTTAGTACGGTAGGTTTAAGTATTTATCGCAGGGTATGTTTAAATATATTTAATAGGTGGGTAGGTAAACCTGTTTTTATTTTATTGTATTTCTTTCTTCGACATCCACCCGAAGAAAAGTAAAATAATAACAACGGCTACGCCGATATGTTAAACGATCGTCGATATGACTTTGTTTACTGAAGTGGAGCCAGACTAATATCAACAATCACTACTCTCATATACATAGAAAATGCAAAACTCTGTAGATGTAAACTGCTGATTTGGATGTAAGGTCTCAGAATCTGAAGTGCTAAATTTGATTTGTTAGGCCTACAGAGTTAGATTGTATCTGACGGAAACTCACTATACTTCCTCAATAAAAAGAGCAACAAATATCTCCTCGTGGTCACTGCTTTAATGAGCCAATAATATGATACAAATAGGGTATTCTGTTCTGTTATTACCTATTTGTCACAGCAAGCAACCAATCTACAGTAGATCTATATATATATATGAATAATATGCATATATCAAACTAGCAAAATACTGTGATACACAGTATTTATACACACCACATCTGTAACACACCACACACCACATCATTGAAGAGGTGGGCTGTCCTGCCCTCTAGTGGTGGGTGTCGTATGACAGACGAGAAAAAGTGTGGCCATTTTTTGCTGCAGGTGGCGATAGTTGCAGGTTCATAGTTGCAGGTGTCCAAAAATGGGCGTATATGTTCTTGATTATTCCTCTTCTTCTTCTTTTTAATATTATTTTTACAGTTGTGAATGTTGTTGTTCACAATTTTATTGTGTAAACTGTTACGAATTCATACTGAATTCATTCATTCAGACTCCTCCCACCCTGGACATCATCTATTCCAGCAGCTGCCCTCGGGAAAACGCCTCAGGTCCATCACATCCAGGACTAATAGATTTAAGAACAGCTTCCATACTATCCTAGCGCTGTGCGGGAATTGAACACATCTAAACACGCACTCTCTCACAGATCAATATGGCGAATTTTGCACTATTTTGTATTTTTGTCTTACTGTGTATTACAGTTTTTAAAAATGTATTTATTTTTTTATTATATGTCTACGTCTAGCACCTTGGGATTGCTGCTCAATTTCGTTATACATGTGCAATCTATCTATCTATCTATCTATCTATCTATCTATCTATCTATCTATCTATCTATCTATCTATCTATCTATCTATACCTACCTTCTATAACAAAACGACAACGCTGTAAAATTATTAAGAAAGTCTTTGAATACCTACCTTTTAGTAAACCTTGTGAACTGAATTTAGAAATTAGTGGACCCTTTCAAGGTAGCTTAGATGTATACACTGCGTATCTATATACATATGGTTGTGGAGGAGCAATGTATCGATTAGACACCATAACCAAATGTGTCGACACGCCGCTAAAGACCGATACAAACGTGCAGCGCACTAACTATAGTCTGCCCGTCAGCCGTCTGTACTGTATACAGTTGGAGTCAGTCACTGGCTGCTATAGTTGGAGCAAACAGTTACGATTGGACGAGCTGCACGTTTAGCCGTCGGTAACGGTACCGGGTTCGTGGGGGACGTCCTTCAAAGACGTCGTGCAGCGCTCGTGTCACTCTGCCCGTTCTGAGGCGCGTGAGACATCGCAATGGGACTCGCGAGCGACCCCAACTTTCAAAAGCTCGAGCAATGGTACAAAGTCAATGGCGGGAGTCTCGATATGAGGCAAATGTTCGAGGCTGACAAACAAAGATTCAGCAAGTTCAGGTAAGATAACCCGTCCAAAAGTTTGCGCAGGTTGGAGACGGCGTACAAAATAGTAGGCCTATATTGAAAATATGACAGGTAATATAAGCCATTTCACAGCGTGGCTCTGCCCGGTCCGTGTGGGCGGGCTCGTCCAGCCTATTGACGGACAGATCGCAGGTACATCATCCCGCCTGGTGTTCCACGCTGCGGAGCGTTTAATCGTCCACTCATCTCAGCTCGCATACTGTACACGAACAAACGTGACATCATCTAATAATGCAGGCGTTATTACTACATTACTACTACGTTATAAACTACATACAACCTCTTACTCGAATACAACACGGGGGTGTTTCTTATGAACGAAGCTGCGAAATATACACCACATGCGAAAATATAGTGTTAAGATGTCTTGTTTTTATTTTTTATCCTTTAGCAATTTTGTAGAATTGTTTTGGCACTGGTAGCAGAAGTCACCGTGTGTACCACAGCGATTCCATGACGTTCGAGTCTGCATTCGTATCGTTTACAAGCCTTCACAATTATGGCATTGTGTCTATTCAGAGACACAGATTATAAACCTCAGATCCTGTAGGCCTATGTTCCATAACAATTCTGTGAAATTAGAAAATCCGATTCTTGTGTTTACTACATACAAGTATATTTTTTACTTGTTGAACCTTATTTAAGTTTTCCTTAAATAATAAACGCACGACAGAAGCTGACTACACCAGACAAAATGTAAGACCAAACCCAACATCCTCCACTTTCAGAATGACCCCAGAGTTGACAGCGTTTAGACGGAAGTGATTATCTCCTCTAAAATCGTTTTTAATAGACGACCTTTTATGTGAACACCACATATGTTTCACTGGAGTGTTATTTTACATGTTGTTAATAGTTTATAAATAACAGTCTTTATACTTGCATATGTATCGGTTTGTCTGTATGATTCAAGTCAGTTCAACATTGTGAATGGCATCAACAAAAACGTGTTCACAGTGTGGTTCTTTTCTTTGGAAACCTTCTGAACGGTTTACATGGTTTTGGAAGGTTTGCTTTTTCATTATGTAGGCTACATGTATGGTACAAGTTTGACCACACCTTATTGTTTCATAGTAAGATACAAACAGTGAAACTGTTATACTTTTGTAATGTTGAAAGTAGTATAAGAAAGAAGGTTTCAGTGGTGTGGTACAGACATATATTACAGATATATAGACCTAGAAATATTCAAATAAAGCCGAATGGTATAATGCTTGCCCATGTACATTTTAAAATCGTTTGTGTTTCGGGCCTTTTCCACAGCTTAACACTGAAAACAGATGAGGGGGAGATTCTTCTGGACTACTCAAAGAACCTAATCACTGAGGATGTTCTGCAAATGCTGCTTGAGTTGGTAATGAGAAAAGAGTTCTCATAAAGCCTCATCTTTATCACAGCTTCATCATTGCATCATCACAGCATCATCACAGGGTTATCACAGCATCATTACAGCATCATCACAGCTTTATCACAGTATCGTCACAGGGTTATCACAGCATCATCACAGGGTTATCACAGCATCATCATCACAGCATCATCACAGGGTTATCAAAGCATCATCACAGCACCATCACAGCTTTCTCACAGCATTATCATAGTTTCATCACAGCTTGATCACAGCATCAGCACAGCATTATCACAGCTTTACCACAGCATTATCACAGCTTTATCACAATATCATCACAGCTTTATCTCAGTATCCTTATAGTATCATTACAGCATCATCACAGCTTTATCACAGGATTATCACAGCATCATCATAGCTTCATTACAGCTTTGTCACAGTATCATCACAGCTTTATCACAAATAATTATGGCTTCATCACATCTTTATTACAGCTTTATCAGAATATCATCACAGTATTATCACAGCATCATCACAGCTTTATCACAGTATCATCACAGTATCATTGCAGCATTATCACAGCTTTGTCACAGTATCATCACAGTATCATTAGTTTTATCACAGCATTATCACAATATCATCACAGCATCATCACAGCCTTACCGCAGCTTTATCACATTATCATCATAGAATCATCACAGCATCATCACTGTATCATCATGTCTTCACATCCAGGCGAAGTCCAGGGGAGTGGAGGCTGCTCGTGACAGGATGTTCTCCGGAGAGAAGATAAACTTCACGGAGGTTTGCACCTAGCCTTGTTTCCCTCTGACTGTCTTGGTTGTGTTCATCCAGCCACAGAGCCACAACCCTGGCACAGTAGGGACACTGCTGCACTGCTCCTGATGCCACTGCTCAGATCACACCCTACCTGAGGGACACAGGGTGTGATGGCAGAGAAATGCTTATCTGAGCAGCTATTCAGCACTGAGACCTGTTCTTAGAACTGTATGCTCAGAGTGCACTTAACCAGTTCTCAGCCAACAGGCACCTAAGTGTTTCTCCTATGTAGGTGTCTCCTGCCTGGGTGTGTCTCCTGCCTGAGTGTGTCTCCTGTCTAATTGTGTCTCCTGCTGTGTGTTCAGGATCGGGCTGTGCTCCATGTTGCCCTGAGGAACCGCTCCAACACGCCCATCATGGTGGATGGCAAAGACGTCATGCCCGAGGTCAACAAGGTCTTGGAGAAAATGAAGGGGTTCTGCCATGTAAGTGTCTCATATATCGAAATGGATTGTCAGTTGGGCCACTGATGTAGGAGAGTAGTAGTAGTAATAGTGGTAGTAGTAGTAGTGGTAGTAGTAGTAGTAGTAGTAGTGGTGGTAGTAGTAGTGGTGGTAGTAGTAGTAGTAGTAGTAGTAGTAGTAGTAGTGGTAGTAGTAGTAGTAGTAGTAGTAGTAGTAGTGGTGGTAGTAGTAGTAGTAGTGGTGGTAGTAGTAGTAGTGGTGGTAGTAGTAGTAGTAGTAGTAGTAGTAGTAGTAGTGGTGGTGGTAGTAGTAGTGGTGGTGGTAGTAGTAGTAGTAGTAGTAGTAGTAGTAGTAGTAGTAGTAGTGGTGGTGGTAGTAGTAGTAGTAGTGGTGGTAGTAGTAGTAGTAGTAGTAGTAGTAGTAGTAGTAGTAGTAGTAGTGGTGGTGGTAGTAGTAGTAGTAGTAGTAGTAGTAGTAGTAGTAGTAGTAGTGGTGGTAGTAGTGGTGGTAATAGTAGTAGTAGTAGTAGTAGAAGTAGTGGTGGTAGTAGTAGTGGTGGTAGTAGTAGTAGTGGTGGTGGTAGTAGTAGTGGTGGTGGTAGTAGTAGTAGTAGTGGTGGTGGTGGTAGTAGTAGTAGTAGTAGTAGTAGTAGTAGTAGTAGTAGTAGTGGTGGTAGTAGTAGTAGTAGTAGTGGTGGTAGTAGTAGTAGTAGTAGTAGTAGTAGTAGTAGTAGTAGTAGTAGTAGTAGTGGTAGTAGTAGTAGTAGTAGTAGTAGTGGTGGTAGTAGTAGTAGTAGTAGTAGTAGTAGTAGTAGTGGTGGTGGTAGTAGTAGTGGTGGTAGTAGTAGTGGTGGTAGTAGTAGTAGTAGTAGTAGTAGTGGTGGTAGTAGTAGTAGTAGTAGTAGTAGTGGTGGTGGTGGTAGTAGTAGTAGTAGTAGTGGTGGTGGTGGTAGTAGTAGTAGTAGTAGTAGTAGTAGTAGTAGTGGTGGTGGTGGTAGTAGTAGTAGTAGTAGTAGTAGTAGTAGTGGTGGTGGTAGTAGTAGTAGTAGTGGTAGTAGTAGTGGTGGTGGTAGTAGTAGTAGTAGTAGTAGTGGTGGTAGTCGTAGTGGTGGTAGTAGTAGTAGTAGTAGTAGTAGTAGTAGTAGTGGTGGTAGTAGTAGTAGTAGTGGTAGTAGTAGTGGTGGTGGTAGTAGTGGTGGTAGTAGTAGTAGTAGTGGTAGTAGTAGTAGTAGTAGTAGTAGTAGTAGTAGTAGTAGTAGTAGTGCACCCTCTATTCCAGGGCCCTTAAACTCCCATAACCCAAATCAATACAGTGTATAAACCCTATAGGAGGTGTGTTTCCTGCTTGAAGGGCACCTCAATCAACTTCTTTCACTTCTTTTTTTCAGTCTGCTAATCCATGATGCTAATCTATGCTCATGTGCTGCATGTAGAATATTTCCATTGCTGATGTCTTCTCGCTGTTGCAGAGAGTCCGCAGCGGGGACTGGAAGGGTTACACTGGGAAGTCCATCACTGATGTGGTCAACATCGGTATCGGAGGCTCGGACCTGGTGTGTGGAATACAGCTGCTTCACCACCCCACACACTCACAGAGCCTCATCACCCAAACACTCACAGAGCTTCATCACCCAAACACTAACATAACTTCATCACCCAGACACGCACAGAGCTTCGTCACCCAGACACTCACAGAGCTTCATCACCCAAACACTAACAGACCTTCATCACCCAAACACTCACAGAGCTTCATCACCCAGACACTCACAGAGCTTCATCACCCAGACACTCACAGAGCTTCATCACCCAAACACTAACAGAGCTTCATCACCCAGACACTCACAGAGCTTCATCACCCAAACACTAACAGAGCTTCATCACCTAGACACTCACAGAGCTTCGTCACCCAGACACTCACAGAGCCTCATGACCCAAATACTCACAGAGCTTCATCAACCAAACACTAACAGAGCTTCATCACCCAAACACTCACAGAGCTTCATCACCGAGAAACTCACAGAGCTTCATCACCCAGACACACACAGAGCTTCGTCACCCAGACACTCACAGAGCCTCATCACCCAAACACTAACAGAGCCTCATCACCCAAACACTCACAGAGCTTCATCACCCAAACACTAACAGAACTTCATCACCCAGACACTCACAGAGCTTCATCACCCAGACACTCACAGAGCTTCATCACCGAGAAACTCACAGAGCTTCATCACCCAGACACGCACAGAGCTTCGTCACCCAGACACTCACAGAGCCTCATCACCCAATCACTAACAGAGCTTCATCACCCAGACACGCACAGAGCTTCGTCACCCAGACACTCACAGAGCCTCATCACCCAAACACTAACAGAGCTTCATCACCCAAACACTAACAGAGCTTCATCACCCAGACACTCACAGAGCTTCATCACCCAGACACTCACAGAGCTTCATCACCCAAACACTAACAGAGCTTCATCACCGAGACACTCACAGAGCTTCATCACCCAAACACTCACAGAGCTTCATCACCCAAACACTAACAGAGCTTCATCACCCAGACACTCACAGAGCCTCATCAGCCAAACACTAACAGAACTTCATCATCCAAATACTCACAGAGCTTCATCAACCAAACACTCACAGAGCTTCATCACCCAAACACTCACAGAGCTTCATCACCCACACACTCACAGAGCTTCATCACCCAGATACTCACAGAGCTTCATCACCCAAACACTCACAGAGCTTCATCACCCAGACACTAACAGAGCTTCATCACCCACACACTCACAGAGCTTCATCACCCAGACACTAACAGAGCTTCATCACCCAGATACTCAAAGAGCTTCATCACCCAGATACTCAAAGAGCTTCTGTCTTTTCTTCTGCTTTCCTTTCATTCTTTTGCTGTCTGTCCTACCTTGTCCTGTCTGTTCTACCCTGTCTTGTCCTGTCTCACCCTGTCCAGTCTGTCCTACCCTGTCTTGTCTCACCCTGTCCTCTCTGTTCTACCCTGTTCTTTCTATCTGACCATATCTTGTGTGTTCTACCCTGTCCTGTCTGTCCTACCCTGTCCTGTCTCACCCTGTCCTGTCTGTCCTACCTTGTCATGTCTCACCCTATCTTGTCTGTCCTACCCTGTCCTGTCTCACCCCATCCTGTCTGTTCTCTTTCCTTCCTTCTATTTACTACAAGTGCTGGAAGGTATTTGCCAAATTTGCCTCCTGGCACTTTGATAAACATAGTCCTTTCCATGCTGTAGTGAATGTGGCCTAATAGTGAGTTATTTTTCATAACACAGTAAGCGCACTGAAAACATTGGGCCTTAAACACCCAAAAGATAAAAAGATAAATAATAGATAAGTAATTATGTGGTTGGTTGTGTGTAGCATTCAGAGCACTGTTTGCGTCACACTGTGTTTACTAGGGTCCTCTGATGGTGACTGAGGCCCTGAAGCCATACTCCAAAGGTGGGCCACGCGTGTGGTTCATCTCAAACATTGACGGGACACATGTCGCCAAGACCCTGGCAGAGCTCAATGCCGAGACCACTCTCTTCATTATCGCCTCTAAGGTACCTGTAGAACACACACCCATAGCACACTAGATCTGCCTCATACGTCTCAGATACAGCGCGGTGTGTGCAGCTGTCTGTTCTGCCTCTGTAATCTGTGTGTGTGTGTGTGTCTGTAAGTGTATGTAGGTTGTAGGTTGCATGGGTCTGTGTATTTCTATCTTCAGAGTGTGTGTGTGTGTGTGTGTGTGTGTGTGTGTGTGTGTGTGTGTGTGTGTGTGTGTGTGTGTGTGTGTGTGTGTGTGTGTGTGTGTGAAAGGGGAGGTGTGTGTTTGTGTGTGCATGCACATATTTTTGTGTGCTTTTTTGGTTTGCATGTGAGTGTATTTTTGGACAAAAGATTTCCTTCTCTCTGCATTCCAGAGCCAGAGTTTGATCTGCTGTATTATCCAGCCAGACGTTTAAAAATGTTGAACTTTGAGATCAAGTCATTTAAACAAACCAGTCACTTGACTTGACTCTATGCTCCTAATAAGGAAATAATTTTCCAATTTACAAAAACTGCATTATTGATTGTGAAAGGTTAGTGCCTGTCAGACGTACTAGCTAATGCCGTGTGACTCAGAAAACTCCCATCAGACCACAAGCAACTAAGACCCTTACAACAAGAGTGCATGCAACAAAATAGGAAAACACAGAGAGGAACATGAGTCAGAAATTGTCAATCCATGGAAATAAAGAGTCTGTCCAACCCCCCCCCCCCCCCCCCCCCACCACCACCACCACCACCACACACACACACACACACCCTCCACCACACACACACCCTCCCACTGCTCCAAACCACAATGCCGAGATGCACAAAGCTTCCTCAAGGGAAGAGTGGAACTGAAGCTCCAGTCTTCTAAAAGAAACAAGGGATCTAATTTTTCCTAGTTCTAGTTTTTGGATTGATGATACTGTAAGCCCTCACCTGCTCCATCTCTCGCAGACCTTCACCACCCAGGAGACCATCACCAACGCAGAGTCGGCCAAGGAGTGGTTCCTGCAGGCTGCCACGGACGTGAGTTCTGAGTACTAGGCTATCACCCCAGGACCGTCCTGGGTTCTACACTTGTGCCTGACTCCATGGGCTCCAAGTGTGCAAGCATGAGTGTGTACCAGGCCCCTGACACATCGACACTAGACTAGAGACTAACAGTCAAACTGATGTGAACAGCTATCATCCACAGAGCTCCGCGGTTGCCAAGCACTTCGTGGCCCTCTCCACCAATGCTGTAAGTTTATTCACATTTAGAACACATTCAGAAGTTTTAGAAGAAGTTTCTTCCAGCGTTCACATTCTTAACGTGTTCTCTTCCATTGGTTTTCACCCTGCAGCCCAAAGTGAAGGACTTCGGTATCGACACAGAGAACATGTTCGAGTTCTGGGATGTAAGTGTGTGTGTGTGTGTGTGTGTGTGTGTGTGTGTGTGTGTGTGTGTGTGTTTCTGATGACTCCTTACTACTGTCAAGTGTATGAGCCTGCCTTTACTGAAGGGGCCTCTGGCTAAAGCTATTAATAGTGTAGACTTTTGCCCTGTGAAGTAGGTGGCTGGGCACACACTCGGGCAGCTGCTTGGTAACCAAATTCTCTCCTCATAGAGCTCCACACTCTGCCTTTATAAATACAGCCTGACCTTCTCTAGTGCAGAAGTCACTCAGAGGGGCTGGGTCACCCTAAAGGGCGTCGGGCTAGTTTTAGTCACATTGTTGATATTTAAAAAGGGGGCGCTCTCAACTATGTACCCTTCATGGTGTGTGTCAGACCCCGAGTGTTCAGTGAGATGTGTGGCTGTACTCTGTCATGCCTCTCTTTCTCTCTCACTCTCTCTCTCTCTCTCTCTCTCTCTCTCTCTCTCTTTCTCTCTCACTCTGTTAAATGTCTTATCTCTCCAACTCCAACTATGAACAGGAAGCAAGTACCTGACAGCTAGAATGTGCAGCTTCGTGAACTTAAGTAGTTCCATAGGTCTCCATAGGTCTCCATAGGTCTAAAATGTGAATCTTTTCTGTATTATTGTATGCTTACAGCCTGTGAGGCTGTCCGAGAGACTGGGAACACTGAGTCCCGGGTGTCCCTGGTGTCCTGAGTGTCCTGGGTGTCCCGGGTGTTCCACATGTTCTGCATGTTCCTGGTGTGCCAAGTGTCCTGGGTGTCCTGGGTGTCCCGCATGTTCCTGGTGTCCTGGGTGTCCAGAGTGTCTCGTGTGTTCCTGGTGTCCTGGGTGTCCAGTGTGTCTTGGGTGTGAAGACAGCTCACGTCCACCTGGTCTTAAAAATATTTCTATTAACAATGTTTTTGAAGAAAAATGACTTGGAACGGTTGAAACAATTTTTTGTAACTTTATAGCAGTGTGAGAGCATGAGAAGTGCTCTGTTAGAAAAGCGTAACGTAGGCATTGCTGTGAATAGCCAAACAGAGATGGGAAGGTGTGTCTGTGTAGTGAACAGCAGAGCTGTGGTCACGAGCAGCCGCCTTTCTGGCAGTTACAGGGAATTAATCGAGAACTTACTTTATCCATTTATTTCAACTGTTTAATCCTGTGTCCCAGTGGGTGGGTGGACGTTACTCCCTGTGGTCTGCAATCGGACTCTCCATCGCTCTGCACATCGGTGAGTTACTACGTCCTCGCACAAATGCTTCACGCTCAAACGCTGGCTTGTAATGATCATGATTTCCACGGTGACATGAGGCTCAAGCATTGTGTTCATCCTTTTCCTTCTCAGGCTTTGAGAACTTTGAAAAACTCTTAGCTGGAGCTCACTGGATGGTGGGTAGAGGTCATCACTGTAGAAATGAAATGATATATAAAATTAAAACTGGAGAAAAAAAGAACAGGCTAATAACAGCAGATTGATGTTATTGCAGTATGTTGATATTATTGTAGTATGTTTGCTGGTCCCCATGACAACAAATTGATACATAAAGAAATGACACATGTATTTATATGCAACATTTTAGATGGTGTTTTGGCATCTTCAGTTGATGCAAACATTTGTGTAAATAACTCCGCCCGCCCAAGGGGTAAACTCCACCTAACCGCAGGGTAAACTCCACCTGCCTGCGGGGTAAACTCCACCTAACGGCTCTGTGCAGGACACCCATTTCCGCACAGCTCCCCTGGGGCAGAACGCACCCGTCCTGCTGGCCATGCTGGGCGTCTGGTACATCAACTGCTTCCAGGCAGAGACGCACTGCCTGCTGCCCTACGACCAGTACATGCACCGCTTCACTGCCTACTTCCAGCAGGTGGGACCCCCCCCCCCCCCCCACACCTCCTCCAGACCCTTACCACACACCCCCCACACATCCTCTGCACTGCGACCTTTACGCTGCCCTCATTATGTGCAGGGCGATATGGAGTCCAATGGAAAGTACGTTACGAGGGGCGGCAGTCGGGTGAGCTACCACACAGGGCCGATCGTGTGGGGAGAGCCAGGCACCAACGGACAGCACGCATTCTATCAGCTTATCCACCAAGGTGACACCTGCCTGCTCCTCCTCCCAGAGAGACAAGCTTCCACACCAGAATCTCTCAGTCCTGTCCTCAGGGACACTGAGCCAGTCCAGTTGTGTTTCTCTGGTCTAGCAGCTAGCACACCTGAGCCAGGTGACAGAGCTCTGCGGCCAGCGCACCTGGTTCAGAGCTGCACCAGAACAAAATCCTGGTGTGAATATGGCCCCCCAAGACTGGATTGACAACCTCTGACCTATGGCATCACAACACATGCCTACTTTAACCTGATTCGCTTATTCAGACCTTTTGATTAAATGCAATGGAAGACGGGGGTAGAACATGGGCAGTGTCTGGCTCTGATTGGCTCAGGCCTCATGGATGTGATGAGAGGAGCCCGTCCTGGAGCATCTCCATCTGATCCTGCATGACTCAAACTCTTACAGCAGGAAAACTGTTCCACCTTGTAAGCTCTGCTCTGTCCTGCTCTATATTTATCGCTCTGTGTGTGTGTGTGTGTGTGTGTGTGTGTGTGTGTGTGTGTGTGTGTGTGTGTGTGTGTGTGCGTGTGTGTGTGTGTGTAGGAACTCGTATGGTCCCGTCTGATTTCCTCATCCCTGCCCAGTCTCAGCACCCCATCCGCAGTAACCTGCACCACAAGGTACACCGTTCGCATTTCTCTTCTCTGTGTATTCTCACTCTCATGCTCATTCTCATGCTAGACGCTGTGTTATATGCAGTGTCTCTCAGGTTCGCTGACCCACCGCTACTGAACTGAACGATGACACAAACCCTAATTGCTTTTGAAATGATGCCCAGCAGACCCATACTCATACCTCCACCAGCACTCTCCTCAGGAACAACCAGCTCAATACCTCCAGTAACAGAGCTAATGCTCTGTTGAACATGGTTAGCCTTTCAAATAAAGTCCACCCTGTGGTCAAAAACTGAGCAGTCAGGATCAGGGTTGGTCAGCATTCTGGGCCTGGACTGCTAGGATATGCGCTGTGAGATAGTTGAATGTTCCTGATAGTGAGATAGTGTAGTGTTTCTAATGCAGTATTGGTGTGTCTTATTCTACCTCTGGTTGTGTGTGGGCGTGTAGATCCTGTTGGCTAATTTCCTGGCTCAGACCGAAGCCCTGATGAAGGGAAAGACGACCGAAGAGGCGAAGAAGGAGCTCCAGGCCGGAGGAATGAGTGCTGAGAAGCTGGAGAAGATATTGCCGCACAAAGTGAGAAAACAACATCAGTGGGCAATTACATTAGTAGATATTCATCTCCGCTGCCCCCTAGTGGTGATGTTTAGACTACCAACTGCAAATATCTATTGGACCTTGGATGGGGTATGAAAGTGAAGGGCCACAAAGTTCAGATATGAACAAAGTGAATATGACCCCAGTAAAGATAAACAAGACTTTCATTGTCACTCTTTTTCTACAGAATCAGTTGTTATTAACCAGCGGTTTGCTGGGTGGATCTCTGCACACACACCTTCCCCATGCGTATTTGTCTCTCTGTTTGAAGGTATTTCAAGGAAATAAACCAACAAATTCCATAGTGTTCAAGAAGCTGACACCGTACACTCTCGGAGCGCTGATCGGTGAGATTTTCGCTCTGCCTTAATGGACTGACCTGATACCTCTGTCCCTGGAGGTCTGTTCAGACAGGTTTCGTTACAGCCCTTTTTGACACACCCCAGGCTCTGGACTGGTCCAGGTTTTAAACCCTCTTAAGCACTTGGGTGTCGAGCCAAGGCCATTACACTGTGGTTGGTCGCAGCTAAATTCGACCAGACCCCCAGGAACAGGGTTGGGTAGCCATGCTTTATTAGATATCTGGATTGTTTTACAGAGCTGTTATTGATGTGTTTAAAGTAAATGCACTGACCGTCATGTCTTGTTACCATGTTTCCCTTCTCAGCCATGTATGAGCACAAGATCTTCCTCCAGGGCATCATATGGGAGATCAACAGCTTCGATCAGTGGGGGTAAGTCCCAATATCCCCAACAGCCCCCAACATGTATGTATGTGTGTATGTATGTATATGAGGACCAAAAGCAAACTCTGTTCATTGGGTCTCATGTACACTGAGTGATGAGCACAACAGGAGCACTGTAAAGACGTGAATAAGCAGTTGTTGGGTCACTTGAAATGAGAGCTGGTTGGCTTTGGCTCCTCCCCGACTGCAGGGTGGAGCTTGGGAAACAGCTGGCCAAGAAGATAGAGCCGGAGCTGCAGGACACAGCTGAGGTCAGCTCTCACGACTCCTCCACCAACGGCCTCATCAATTTCATCAAGAAGAACTTTGCTTGAACACACATACAAACACCAAACATGCTTCACAGCCCCCCCCCCCCTCACAACCACCATCCTGCCCCCAAGGCTCCTGGGATATCCAGAAGCCATGGCGCCTAACGCTTTAAGACCATTTCACCGATATGCTGTGAAAGTCTGCATATAAGAATAATTGCCTTAAATAAAAATAATAATATGTTTTACATATTTGTGTAAAAAAAGTACTTCAGAGTAAACTAATAGTGTATAAACACTGTTGTTTTTTGTTTTCTGGAGCTGTCTATGAATTTGTTTAGTCCTTCTGCACTGACCTGAAGTCAGTTCTTGCAATCCAGATTCTAAAAAGAGGTTTCACCAGATTAGCAGGAAATGTTAATGTGCCTTTAACATTTTCATATGAATCTTTAGGTTTGACCTGGCTCTGAAAATCCAAACTGTTTCCTTGTTTGGTATTAATCTTGTGACTTTTTTGTGTGATGAGTGTGACTGCTGGCTCTTGGTGGAAAGAAAAACAAACAAAGATTTCCACGACTGACCACCAGGTGTCGCCATGTGTGTTTCCTTGACTGTTGGTCAGCTTGTTGCATTCCCAGTGCTGCTTCTGAGGAACAAAAGGTCAAAGGTTACCTCTGTTCTAGTCTTCCCAAGTTGGGCCGTATTTGAAGACTCGGAGAGACGGGAATCAATCAGAAACCCATCTGGGAAATGTTCTCATTCACTCCGTTCCACTCCACCAAAAACCAAGTGTGTCCACCGAATGGCTCAGAGTAAACGCAGTTTAAGAAGGACAGTTAATATATACTCCAGCCAGCTTTAATTCCACATTAGTAGACAAAACCATAAAGTGTGATTATTGGCTGATAGAATTTTAATTATTTATCTATTAAAATTTTTTTGCTTCTGAAGTATTCTGAGACTTATTGGTAAGAGAAGAGAAATACGAACCACAGAGAGACTGGCTCAGGGAGCTTGTTGCCTGGCAACGACTCTTTTTACTTCAGACCTAACCAAACCATAGTTTATTTTCAGGCTTGGTTCACAAACACATTAAATGAGTTTTGATTTTGTTCTGACATAACAATACTGAAAACAAAGTACAGTGTGCAGTGTAATGTTAGTAAGTTTGTTGCCTGGCTCTAGACAGGGTCCTAAACAGAGTACAGTATGACTCTGTAAATCAGCATAATCCTGATTGTAGTGAGTAATATTTACTGAAAGGCTATGGTTATGTGAGAGATATATTAGTGCAGTTGTAAGAACATAAGCCCTAAAATCTGCCCAGGCCCTGCACAAAGGTTTGGTGTCTTCCTGGTTGTCTTTACCAACCGCAACATATTTTTAACCTTTTGGCTTTTTTGACCTGTCAGTCAAACAGTATCCACCACCTGTTAACCACAGCCATCAAGACTTACATAATTCTTCCCTGTCACCATGGTAACATAAATTCCATTTTCTTGAAGTTCCCATTTGACTGAAAATCATGTGAATTGAGTTGGATTCATAAAGATGCAAAAGTAGAAATGATCAGTCTGGGGTTTCACAGCTACGTTAAAATGTGAGGTTGAAACTATTTGAGTTTGTTTGGACAAGTGCTCTGACAGCCATCCCAGAAGAGGCTTCGTGAATGTGGGGCTCAGCACAGTGGAAATTACATCTGGGTTCCACGTAAGATGGACATTTTCAGCTGGGAGGATGAAACGTGTTCATCAGTGCCTTGTAGCTCATCCGTAACTGGGTCCTGAATGCTCCGTCTCTCCCTGTCAGGAGGAGAGAGGCAGCTCTGGTGTGTACAACCATCACCCTTTGTCCACAGGATCGAGGAGTTTCCTCCCTGGTCTTGTCTGCATCTGCCTGATCTGAGGGGGAATTACAGGGCTGTCTCTGGGGTTTTTACCTGACATTATTTCTGCTGTTGTGTCTTTTAGCTCATAGACTGAAATGTTGAAGACACAAAAACACAATCTGTGTTTTTTTAATTATGTGAAATGATCTTATTATTGTTCACCCACAGCCTTATATTACCAGTATATCTGCTGTATGCCTTCCAGACACAGTGTTCATATTCAGAGACTCCATCCATTTCCACTTTAGTTCTGTGAGCACTTCTGGAAGGAGATCCCACAGGTCTTTGCAGCGAGCCCCAGATCAGGCCTGCCTCTCATTCCCACGGCCTGCAGTCACATGGAGCTTCATGTCACCACAGCAGCAGGACCAATGGTGAGGCTGATGTGGGCCGGCCCTGTGGTCAGGCCTGCTGGGTGGTCCAAGGCCTCCTGGCCATGTGGACCATGGACACAGTGTCCCTTTGGGACCGGAGCTCCTTTACTATTGTGAAGACACAGACAGCAGCTCTGAAGGTAAGTGCAAAGCTTCC